>NC_091133.1:135458305-135573305 GCF_040183065.1 Periplaneta americana | reverse complement strand
ATGTGAGCTCCAAGCCTGTTGGCCACTAGTCTCACTTTATTATGCATGTCATATCTACAATATGATGCAAGATCACTTCTCTATCTTTGATACATTATCTGATAAAAGATAAATTCATTTAAAAAATGGTCAAATATCGGTATTTTCTTGAAACACAAAATAAAAAAATGTGATCTGTTAAGTAATGTAGTTGAAAGAGCATGATATTGTAATCGTGTGTTTCAGCAATAAAATAAAAACGACAGAACATGAAAAAGGTAACAAGTTTGTGAGTTATGAGGGAAACGTTTCATCACTGCACAGTGAACTGCTACCATTTTGAATTTTGAAAAAATATATATAAATATTTTTCTTAAATCTTAAAAATATTTTTTTCATATATGAGGACAGTGTTTTACACTTACCAATTTCCATTATTGTATAAGATACAGTAATGGAGGAAAAAATGTTTAATATTTCAAAAAATTTTACTGCTTTAAGCTGTACCTAACCACTTAAGACATGTCAATTCCTGGCGTTTAACAGTTCGTTAGCACCTAATATTGAATCAGTTTTTCTACAATATTATTATTAAATGGATAACTAGTAAATAGTTACCATCATCTAAAGATTAAGAAGATTAAAATTGAGATAAAACCTAATAATTTTATGGTCTGTGAATAAACTTCGGGGCTTCAACCGCGTTGTCTTGGGTTCGTGGCTGACGTTTCCACCGCTGTGTTGTGGTCATCTTCCGAACAGTTGGATTAAGGAAATATTAGCATACTGATGGAGTCTATATATCGCAGTAATTTTCCAACGCTGTTCACAATAGTACAATAGACTATTATAAACAGGGATCGTATTCTGGCCCAGGGCCTTCAGGCATTACGTTGAGTTGTACATAGAATATATTGACGTGACGTCATGTTTGTCGCAAGCCACAGGCATTATTGCGGAACACTTGCATCTTGTGTGTGCATCAGTTGAGGATCTATTCAAGATTCAAAACTATTATTATTACTTACTTACTAACTTACTGGCTTTTAAGGAACCCGGAAGTTCATTGCCGCCCTCACATAAGCCCGCCATTGGTCCCTATCCTGAGCAAGAGTAATCCAGTCTCTTTCATCATACCCCACCTCCCTCAAATCCATTTTAATATTATCTTCCCATCTACGTCTCGGCCTCCCTAAAGGTCTTTTTCCCTCCGGCCTCCCAACTAACACTCTATATGCATTTCTGGATTCGCCCATACGTGCTACATGCCCTGCCCATCTCAAACATCTGGATTTAATGTACCTAATTATGTCAGGTGGAGAATACAATGCGTGCAGTTCTGTGTTGTGTAACTTTCTCCATTCTCCTGTACCTTCATCCCTCTTAGCCCCAGATATTTTCCTAAGCACCTTATTCTCAAACACCCTTAATCTCTGTTCCTCTCTCAAAGTGAGAGTCCAAGTTTCACAACCATAAAGAACAACCGGTAATATAACTGCTTTATAAATTCTAACTTTCAGATTTTTCGACAGCAGACTGGATGATAAAAGCTTCTCAACCGAATAATAACAGGCATTTCCCATATTTATTCTGTGTTTAATTTCCTCCCGAGTATCATTTATATTTGTTACTGTTGCTCCAAGATATTTGAACTTCTCCACCTCTTCAAAAGATAAATTTCCAATTTTTATATTTCCATTGCGTACAATATTCTGGTCACGAGACATAATCATATACTTTGTCTTTTCGGGATTTACTTCCAAACCTATATCTTTACTTGTTTCAAGTAAAATTCCCGTGTTTTCCCTAATCGTTTGTGGATTTTCTCCTAACATATTCACGTCATCCGCATAGACAAGCAGCTGATGTAGCCCGTTCAATTCCAAACCCTGTCTGTTATCCTGGACTTCCCTAATGGCATAGGCTACTCTAGAGCAAAGTTAAAAAGTAAAGGTGAAAGTGCATCTCCTTGCTTTAGCCCACAGTGAATTGGAAACGCATCTGACAGTAACTGACCTATACGAACTCTGCTGTACGTTTCACTCAGACACATTTTAATTAATCGAACTAATTTCTTGGGAATACCAAATTCAATAAGAATATCATATAAAACTTCTCTCTTAACCGAGTCATATGCCTTTTTGAAATGTATGAATAACTGATGCACTGTACCTTTATACTCCCATTTTTTATCCATTATCTGTCGAATAGAAAATATCTGGTCAATAGTTGATCTATTACGTCTAAAAGCACACTGATGATCGCCAATAATTTCATCTACATATGGAGTTAATCTTCTCAAAATAATAAAAAAACTATTATTATTACTAATATTATTCGTTTATGTTTAGAAGTTGTTTCAACACTAAATAATCATCACACATATAAAGCCACTAAAATGGTATTCCCTATAAATTCTGATATTAATATAGTATTATTATTTACTTGAACATCGGTCTGTGGTGTGAAGCGCCGAGGTGGCCTTCCGATCAGGTAGAGCAGAAAGAGACAGAAGGTTTGTATAATTGATGGGGCCGCAGTCTAGATATAATGCTCGTCCCAAGATCCCACCCTGGTCACCTGTGCTTGACGACCTCCAGGCTCGGCGGGGAAACACCTGGGGACCCATTTCCCGGAGTCCTGTGCTGTGGTGTGGGATATTGGGGGTGTAAGTTCTCCTGGTTTATGACATGATGCGAACCTTTTGGAGCATTACGTACTGCACCAGCTCCACAGACGTACTTCCTGGCTTCATACAGTATGCAGAAAGACATCGACTCTGCAATAAATATTTTATCCAATGACCCACACTACCTTCGCCGTACACTAGTAGTAGATGACCGTTCTCAGTGGCGTACCGTCGTGCAAGATGATCATTGAAACAGAAGCATCAAGGAATGCGTGTGGTTGATACGAGTTATCGTGATTTTGCTTCGAGATCATTATGGAAATACATCTGCTTGGCGTCCATTATCCCGGAAAAGTTGTTTTTTCAACAACTGTTCTTTTACATAGATCTTTTTTCTAAACTATTTGTCGGAAGAATACAGGATACACGCAGTAAGCCTATAAAAACTTTCAATAAAATATCATGGATCGGAATACCAAATGTTAACGAGACAAGGAATTTCCTATCTTCACAATGTTAAATAATGTCTTACATGAGGAACTTTTTCTCTAAAACTCTTCATCTAGACAGCTGACTCTTTACAGCTCGTTAACACATAACTTGACTTTATGCTGAAACAGTAGTTTTTCTTTGATTTATTTCCTTACTGAGAAACAACTTTCTCCATCCGTACATTAAAGGCTGTGTGATATATCTTGTTTCAATGTGAAAAGAGAGAGAAAGGAGATATATCTTACTTCGTCTGTATTGTTATGGCGATGGGAGAGTGGAGCGATGCTGTCCATCTATCCAGTGGCGGAAGGGACTAGTTGATACATTCTGTAGCACAAAATAAAATAACAAAATATCTCTCTTCGTACTGTGTAGTTCCGTCACTGAGCTAGTCTTTCAAGAAACTGAGTTCCGACAGCCTGTACAATAACAAGGTTTTGAAAGGAATCCTAAAAATTTACAATCCTCCTATAATCTCCACCCTCATTTGAAGGGACTTGGTTTTATTACTACTGAGACAAGATAAACCTTACCAGGTATGTAAGATTTAATAAATTAAAAAACATTCTTCCTGTACTGTACATGTAAAACATCCAATTAAAAATTCCTGGAAATTTCAGCTTTCTAAATTAAGTAGAATCTGTGAAAAGGTTTCTACTGTATGGAAAAACTATACTTATGGAAAATAAAACATATACATACATCTAGTACGCCGCCTTCGTAGAAGAACAAAAAGTTAGCACGGATATAATGTCAATATAATTATATGTGACGCCTATTATTAAAAAAAAAGCAAAATCAAAGAATGTATTTAAAAAATTATAAATAATTTTCTGCCAAAATTTCGAAAATTTATGAATAAGGAGAACTGAAATTAAAATTTGTGTACCCCTTCTCAGAAAATTGAAAAAATATAATCGTTAAATTTGGGAATAGTCTTGTGATAACTTATACCATTTTGAAGAATGGAAACCAAATAATACACTGGAAAAATAAAAAAATAAATCAAACTTTCTACACGAAATTCAATTCCGTTCGTTCTCGATATCCTTTCCCGTGTATGCGTAAGAATGTTAGCATTAAGGGGCATAGCATTTTATATGCAGAATTCAACCTCAAGACTAGGTCAGAATATTTTATAATGGCGGAAAACATGCCAAGGCATAGTGTACAAATTGTTAACACAGTACATTATCAGAAAATAGAAAAAAAAGTCTTGGATAGTAGAAGAAGAAGTTTTTTGCCTTGCTACTAATGGCTCCTCTAGACGTATTGACATCATAGCGTATTCCCAGACTACCAAGAAAGGATATATATATATATATATATATATATATATATATATATATATATATATATATATATATATATAATTGATCCTACCATAAGGATTGAAACGGGGAGTAGCCAGCCGGAGGATGTCAATAAAGAAAAGATCAACATTTATCTGCCAATAGTTGATTACTTCAAAGCAAAATACCAGCTTGAAAACATTGAGTGATTGGTCTTCTTATTGGAGCTCGTGGTGTGATTCCCAAGTTCTTTGAAAGCTTCAGGAAGACTTTTGAACTACCACAGACACTTACTGCTGACATCATAACTTCAGTTTTGAAACGCTCTTGCCAAATTCTGAGTCATCATATTCACTCTGTTTAATTTCTTTTTCTTCACTTTATAATTCATATATGTTTATTTTAATTTTCTGTCAACAAATTTATGTAAACATTAATATTGTAAAATTCATGTAGGAGAGTATACTGAGTCCTTCTGGGCTACCTCCAATGGGAGGCAGTTAACAATTTATTTATTTACTAGCCGTACCCGTGCGCTCCGCTGCACCTGTTAGAAATAAATATAAAGTAGGAATTACATAATTAAAATAGGACGTTTGATCCAGGGAGCATTCGTGTTTGATAGAAGAATAAATCGTTTAATATGTTACTTAATTTAAATTGCATCCAAATAATTAAAATGCGATCATTTTGGCCCAGAGACATTCATTTGGTGCAATGACAATTCCTTTAACATGTTTCTTAATTTTTATTACATGCAACCATAGTTTAATGAAGATTGACATCATTTAGATTTAATGTGTATATTTTATTTTACTTGTTATAGGTTTCCATTGAATTATGGTAATAACTTAATTTTAACCCTTGTTTTCTACGTATTCAGTAAATGGCGCTTGACCCACTATGGTTCTGAATCCTTCAAATAACTTAAATTATATTATATAATATTACATATTATATTATATTATATTATATTATATTATATTATATTATATTATATTATATTATATTATATTATACTATATTATATCAGAAGCTACTGTAATAACAGTATAGCATTATCTCCATCTAGAGAAACTACACTTTCCAATGGTGAAATAATAATTAATTATACAAATCGGTTAATTTAGCTTCCGATATTACTTCATACAAACACAGAAACATTCTCTGTAGGCTATCTTTCATAGTTTTCGATTGTTGCTGTCCAAGGCCCCTTATAGACGAAGTCATTTGTTTTTTAATTCAATACACGGCCTTAGATGGCAGTTATTTTAATTTTAAAACTCATTTATCTCATTAAATATCAATCCTATCAAAATTTTTCATGAAATAAAACTTATCGCAAATTATTTTTAAAGAAACTTTTATTATGCAATATTTTTCATAAAAATCAATAATAAGCGAGATATTTCGATTTATTTAATTCAGACCCCTTTATAACCCCCCTTTTAAATAATGTATTTTGAATGCCATATAGCCTAAAATCTAAGTTACAACGAACTTAATTTATATTCCAATTGTCATCGAAATCCGTTCAGCCATTATCGCGTGAAAAGGTAACAGACAGACAGACATACAAACAAAAATTTCAAAAAAGCGATTTTCGGTTTCAGGGTGGTTAATTATATATGTTAGGACCAATTACTTTTGGAAAATCGAAAATTACCAGAAAAATTTCGGCTACAGATTTATTATTAGTATAGATTTAGCAATATGAGCACCGTATTACAAGACACATGTGATAACGAGTCGAGTGTTTTATTCGCTTTTTAAAAAATTATATTTTAATAGAAGTAGTTGCATTATTTTTTAGTTTTGAACATGTTTGTTGTGGAAAGTCAGGAAGTCAAAAGAGGGATAGCAATAGAACATCTTCTGCGGATCTCTGGTTAAAGAACTAAGGAAGAGACTAGTGAAGTGCTTTGTGCAATGGAGTTTGGCATTATATGGGGCAGAAACATGGACATTACGACGAAGTGAAGAGAAGCGAATAGAAGCATTTGAAATGTGGATATGGAGAAGAATGGAGCGTGTGAAGTGGACAGACAGAATAAGAAAAGAAGCTGTGTTGGAAAGAGTGGGTGAATAAAGAATAATGCTAAAACTGATGAGGAAGAGAAAAAGGAATTGGTTGGATGACTGGCTGACAAGAAACTGCCTACTGAAGGATGCGCTGGAAGGAATGGTGAATGGGAGAAGAGTTCGGAGCAGAAGAAGATATCAGATGATAGACGACATTAAGTTATATAGATCGTATTAGGAGACAAAGAGGAAGGCGGGACATAGAAAAGATTGGAGAAAGCTGGGTTTGCAGTGAAATACCTGCTCTTGGGCAGGACAATGAATGAATGAATAGTTGTGAATACGTAGGCCTACTCTAGCCCATGGTTCTGAAGCCTGGTCAATGACGGACAGGGATATCCAGAGAATAACAGCTAGTGAAATGAGATTCATGAGGAAAACAGAATGATAAATAATTTAGATAAAAAACGAAATGAAGATATTTTGAAAGAACAGGAAGTTAAACCGTAACTGATATCCTATATTAATACAGACCTAATGGAAAAGGCATGTAGAAAGAATATCAGAGAGGAGATGGCCGAAAGCGTCTTAGGTTATCGCCTTTCGGAGGAAGATGTATTGGAATAGTCTTAAAAATATGGAATGAAACCATAGTGACAGCAAGGAATGGACAGGTCCAAAGCATGAACTGATTGATGATATGACGATGAAATTGATGATGGTGATGGTGATGGTGATGGTGATGGTGATGGTGGTGATGATGATGATGATGATGATGATGATGATGATGAGAAAGAAACTGAAGAAAGAAAGAACTTATCTTCGAATGAAACAGTAAAGTGTCGTGTCTTGCAAACCAACAAACAATTATTATTCAAAAGTTTCAAAATTTGCTTCATGATATTGTGTTCCGTGCATAAAGTTAAATAGTGTTGAATAAACAAAAAAATTGTCCTGTGATACACTGTTTCCCAGTTAGGCTAAGAACTTACAAATATCTCCTCGTAGAAGGATGTTAGAATTTATCTTATGACCGGTTTATCCAAGTATTGTTAGAAAATTTAACGACTGTTAAACTCTAAACAGTTTGTTAATTAATAAAATTGTATGTTTTCAACACCAGTTTGGTTTAAAAGATTGTTAACAGTTTGTTAATTTTAAATGTAGGATTTCGGGCAGTTAACTCGTTTAACAGTTAGTTAAATATGGCCGATGTCTCCACAGCTGTTCGAACAGAAGTTGCGAAATTAATATTTTGTATCTCTCTGTAGGGAATGTTTAGCATATGACTGGTAATATAACATTTAAAAAATACCTTGGACTGTTTAAATACATCAGTGTTATTTTATTTCTTTCGTATTTCGTATCCATAATAGCAATGAGGAAATATAACCTTACTTTGTAATTATTATTCAGCACGTCACCTACAATTTTCATTTGTCAACTGTTTGTTTATGGAGCGTGGCCTACTATAACAGGTTGTCATTTTATGCAAGTTCATGACTCACTCTATAATATAGAATTTAAAGATTAATTTTAGCCAATCAAAAACTGTCTTACATGTGTAGAATCATTACCAACTGCTGTTGAGTAGTTAAAATAGTGCTAACAGACGTTGTAGTTAAGTGTTGGTTATCTTAAACGAAATTATGTTGAACAAATGGAAAATACATTAACGAAGCGTTAAAAATAAACAGACTGTTAATTTAACATTCGTTAAGAAAAATTAAACATTACTTGGACAAACTGGCCATTAGTGTCATAGTTTCGTAGTCCTTGAGGTAAACACCAGCCTGCATACTTGAGGCCACCAGGACTTCACGATTTTCAGTTTATACAGAGTTGGCTCACACGTGAAGCAAAATGTCACTGGTTATGTTCCTGAACTCAGGATTTTTATCCACTTGAGAATCTCTCGGCCGCCGAGCAGCTTCTGCTCTATCGAGGAACGTAGCAGCTTTTATGAAACTAGGGAATCTGCATATCTGATTACGCATAGTTGTTAATTGCATACAACACTTAATTTGACGAGAATTTTATTGTTATTAAGGACTATGCATACGAAGCAGTCTGCTCGTTAAGAACGTGCTTTACTTCCAGAGACTCTTTGAAGGATTTGCATGTCATCAGAATACACAACAGACAAGAACCCTGTTGTCAAAATACACGGAAAACAGTTGAGTTATTCTGAATGAGGATAGAAACGTTGTGATCGCAAGAGGTCAAGTTGCACTTTCTGGAAAGTGATGACGAATATAGGCCTACTGGATGCAGTAACAATTCTCGGAGTAACGAAGATGAAGGCAAGGCCGTCCTTACACGTAGGACTTGACTAACCACGGGTTATGTTTATCTCTGTAGGGCAATCACACTCTTCTAATTCGAATATTAATAATTCAGTACCAAGTAGTTGTTCTGCGGTGGCGATGATCTAGACCAGTGATGTCAAAGCAAGCGCATTTTTCTGGCCTTGACGTCGTGCGCGGGCATTAAGCGGTAGGTATGCTAGGGGGAATAAGCAGCCTATTGGATTAAGAAAACAGTGGTGCACAAACTTCAAACGGAATGTGAAATTTTATGTCGTTATTTTATATGGCTTCTTTCTGTTTGTTATTTTCTATGTTGTCTGTAAAACAAAACTACTAACACCTATTTCTTAGCCTAATATTGCAGTTGTGTTTTAAACGTTAATAACATAATAAAGAGTAAAGAAGGAATATCCACATAAATTCCACAATAACTACAACTATACTGTACTAATAATCATTCACAAAAAAAGAGTTATCCCAAAGAAAGACACTGAATGTGACACGATAAATTGAAATTTACATTGTTGGTATCTTTAGCCTTATAAAAGTAATCAAAATAATATTATAATACAAAGCAAAGTTGTCTAGATATATGTTTTAACTGTAACTAATATTACATAATAAAACTCTTATCGTATTATGCTTTTAGGTGATATTGGTGCGCAACTTTCTGTTATCAGAATATTAAATTATCTCGAAATCTGCTGAAGCTATAGAGCTGACGTTTTACCAAGACATAGGCACATGGTATTTTGTTTGTGATGTAACAGTATTTGTTTTGTTGATTCATTTCCTTACAAACATTTTCCATGCGAATATTTTCAAACATTTTAACAGGCCCTACATTATCTTCAGTAATACGTATTTATGATATATTAGATTTACGAAAACATTGTTTCAGTAGCTGTAAGGCTACTAAACAAACATCTGAAAATTTCACTTTTCTGTAAAAAAAATGAGAAAATATTCTTTTTGAATAAAAAAAGAAACTTGTGAAAAATGAACATTAAAATTAAAACTTATATTCTTATAATGCACTTATACTTCTCAGGCAAATCTAAAAATTAACATGGATACAGTTTTAATAAGTTCTCTTCCCTTTATCTATTGAATCAGTGCTGGCCATCCCTGTATATAGCTCGACCAAGCGGCATATACCACCTCTTTCGTCTGTCTCTTTCCTTTCCGCTGTAAAGCGCTTAGGCTCTCCTGGGCTCTAAAGCGCGCGCTTGCTCCTGTGGGCATCAATTGACATGCCTGGTCTAGACCTTCACACTGTCACGCAGGCGATTCGCGTTCGAGTCCCGTTCACGCATGAGATGGCACTTGTGGCGGAGAAGGTCGCAGTTGATTTTCTCGGGGTTCTCCCGTTTCCACGCGGTAAGCATCATCATCATCATCATCATCATATCATCACCATCACCACCATCATCATCATTCCGTTTGATTTACATTCCATTGTAATTTCATAACTTTTTAGAATCAGCGGCTGGTCTATGTAAGGATGAGTGGAATTGCCTGTTCGAAAACTTCATACTCCAGAAACCTTACTGTAGTCAACTGGAAATGTGCCTATACTACTTCTTTCATATGGACAAGCACTAAAGTACCTCCCCCCGTAACATTGTGGTACTCAAATCAGTGTGAGCGGGTAATATACAGAAAACTGTGACTAGAGTTAACTACATGCCAATTATCACAATGCTATAAACAGCAACGTTTCTCACTGGCTAGAATACAATAAATTCAGGCTGCCGTCTTTTGAAGACAAGGTCATGGTATTTTATGTGCAGTAATACCTGTGTACTTATAAATAAATAAATAAATAAATAAATAAATAAATAAATAAATAAATAAATAAATGAGTAAATAAGTAAATAAGTACATAAATAAATAAATAAATAAATAAGTAAATAAGTGAATAAATAAATAAGTAAATAAATAAATAAGTAAATAAGTAAATAAGTGAATAAATAAATAAGTAAATAAATAAATAAGTAAATAAGTAAATAAGTACATAAGTAAATAAATAAGTAAATAAATAAGTAAGTAAGTAAATAAATAAGCAAATAAGTAAATTAAGTAAATAAATAAATAAGTAAATAAATAAATAAGTAAATAAGTAAATAAATAAGTAAACAAGTAAGTAAATAAATAAATAAGTAAATATATAAATAAATAAGTAAATAAATAGATAAATAAGTAAATAAGTAAATAAATAAATAAGTAAATAAATATGTAAGTGAATAAGTAAGTAAATAAGCATCTAAGTAAATAAGTAAGTAAATAAATATGTATGTAATTAAGTAAGTATTCCTCATGTTCCCAATGTTTCTCCCTCAAATTTCCACCTTTCCCGTTCTCTATCCAACAATCTTCAATCTTCAAGGGAACTGCTTTGATAACGAAGGTGCTTTACAAACTTGGCTTGTCGGGTTCTTTAAGTTCAAACCAGCAGATTTCTTCAGACGCGGAATCGAGAAACTACCCTAGGATAGACAGAGCGTCATAGATAATGTAGGAGAATATATTGCTGATTAATAAATTTCTCATTCTTCATCTCAAATAAACATTTTTGTCACGGCGAACTTTTGCATCGACCCAATTATGAGTGTGAAGGTGAATATTGCATTATTGCTAGTACCCTCTACAACGAATTTATATACATAACCGTGATACACGTTCACAGCATAACCTTGTTCTATCAATTCCATTCCATCAAACATCTCTCTACTCTGCTTCCTTCACAATACGCACAGCCCGTTCCTGGAATTCTTTGTCACAGGAAATCAGGAGCAGTCGGAGTCTAAAATCTTTTAAGTACACTCTACTTACAAATGTTTTTAATGAACAGAATTAGACTCTTGCGGAAGTTTCCAAATAGTCTTAAATGACCAATTTGTTATTTTTTTCTCCTCTCTCTTCTTCTTTTTTCTTTTCTTTTTTTTTATTATCTTGATAGGCTATATTACTTAATCATTTGTATTTGTATGCCATTTAGTACGACTTTGCTAATCAACATTTTATGTCTTGTAACCCACTTGTATTCTCCTATTAGTATATTAACTGTATAATATATCTCAAGTGAATTAATCGTCGAATTTATCTCGAGCATTTTAGGTCTTATAAATTGAGTGTGTGTGTGTGCGCGCGTGCGTGTGTGTGTGTGTGAGAGAGAGAGAGAGTGTGTGTGTGTGTATTCCCCATATGTTATCTAACTGATTTCGATTATGTGTAATTTTCTACTTTATTTTATATATTATGTAACCGATCTTGACTATTTGTAATTTTATATTATGTAACTGATCTTGACTATTTGTAATTTTATACTATATTTTATGTAATTTGTAAGGTATTTTCTTTTGTGTTGTTTTGTAATCTAGTTTTGTATTTCGTATATATATTATTGAAACCTGATTGAGTGGAAGAGAAGGCCTCATGGCCTTAACTCTGCCAGGCAAAATAAACCTACTACCTACCTACATAATATTAATAACAGTAGCTAGTGGCAATATTGAATTTCATTAAGGGTTAATAAAATGACATTGAAACAATTTAGTTGAAGTTTTACTGGTTATTAAGGTAAAAACGTGTTGTTCAAGTTATTTTTTAATTCCTTGACAAAAAATTACAGTTATCTATGACATTCTTCTGACGTTTACACACTGATAGAAATTTTATTTTGCAGTACAGGTAGGTTGCTATTTAGCCAACTGTCCGAAGACAGTTTTGAACCCCATAAGTGACACAAACTTGACATCACTCATGAGGCAACTGAGCCAGGACACAAATATGACATTATTCATGAGGAAATTAAGCCAGGAGATAATGGGGTAGGATGGCCAGTTCTTTCCCCCTCCTGTGTATACATCGCTGACTAGCAACATATTTCACTAATAAACATTATGTATTTCGGCCATTCCTATGCCACAGTCTGAACATCTTATCTTTTGCGTACAACAAATGATGAGTACATATGCCTATATTTCTCCACTGAACTATCTCCACCTAACCGGGCGGCAATACAACAGTGCGTACATTGTATTCATATTCGCAGCGGTTGGAAAGTTGCCAAGTGTGGGCAAATGTAACACGACGCGTGTATATCGCAAATTAAAAAGTGAAAACCTTTTTCCGAATGCGCTGTGTGGCATAAACGAGATTTCGCATTCGCAGTTGTATAAAACATATTTCACAATGAATTGCAATAATAATTGAAGTATAAAAATGTGACATGCAACCACTGCCATGTTCCCGGAGTAAAATTAGGCAATTCTAATCATTTACAACGCTTTCAAAACTAAAAACGTAAAATTCTATTACATACACTACATTACACGCAAAAAACTTACACGTGGCTTGATTGGATTCAGAAAACAAATACATTACAACGTTTACATTTCAAAGAACTGTTAATTTTATGATTATATCGAATTCGAACTTAAGGGGGGAGGATGGTATTTTTTGGTGAAAAATGAGTAAATTAAAAAAAAACTCTTTAAAATACTCTGTGATATGTGTGGAATGCATAACATAACATTTTGTGGGTATTTGTGCCCTTATAGGACGTTGAGTCGCTATTTTTAAACTTCCTGCGTTATGAATTTTTAAATCACTCGCCCAATTTTATTGTTGTTTCCGGTAAATTAAATTTTCAAAATGTTTTTTCTCTTTAAAATACCCTTTGATATGTGTGGAATGCATTGCATAACATTTTGTGAGTATTTGTGCCCTTATCGGATGTTGAGACGTCATTTTTAAACTTCCTGCGCTATGGATTTTTAAATCACACGCCCGGTTTTATCGGTTTCCAGTAACTTCATTTTTTTTGCTACATTGCTAGACAAAAAGGGATATAATTTCTGAACTATTAAAGGTACATGGATGAAATTTAGAACACACATTCTTTAGACTATTAGAAAAATATTTCTCTGTAACAGAAGTTTGTTAATTGATTTCATTTAAAAAATACGTCAGTTTGTTTACAAGAAAGGAAATCAGAAAATTGTTATTAAATTTTAATTGTTTATTTTACAAACGTTGGGGTTAATATCAAAATTCTGTTATAGACAGTTTGTAGAACATGCTTTTGCAAATACATTGCAAAAAACTGTTTGAATCTATCTTCAAAAACGGTTTAGATATATCGGTTTTAGTACAATCCTGCATTGGGTACATTTTTTTTTTCAAATTTGGGCCCCCAAATAATTTTTTTTTTTCAAAATATTTTTATTTGGTTCAGTTGTCACAGCTATGAGCTCTCTACATACAAAAAATTAATATTTTACACCAAATAGGAAAAACGTTTTAAAAATACCCTCCTCTCTCCTTAAGGGTATATGCACGTGAGCGACCATAAATATTATCAGAAAATGCAGGCTCTAAATTTCTAAAATTTTATAAGAAAATGAACTCACAATTGGATAAGACTTATTAAAACTTAAATATCTGATAGCAAGACTTATTAGAACTTAAATATCTGATAGCAAGACTTATTAGAACTTAAATATCTGATAAAAGTATAAAAAAAGGTTACTAATAATATTATTCAAACCAGATTTATCGAAGTATGAAAAAAAATCTGCAGTTACATCATTTGGTAACCATAACATTGTTATGTTCTCTCTGACATCTTTAATTTCTTGCATGTAATAAACACTTATTTCTGAAATGTAGACTACTCTCAGACATGTAGAGTTGTTTATTTTAATACAATTAATTTTGTATTTGCACTATATAAAATATACTAAAATTTACATAATGTTTTGTGACATAATTTTCCTATTTTCAAAGAAATAGGTATTATTGTAGTCTAACTTTTGTATAAATGCATGTTAAATCAGTGTACAAAATTTCAGAATTCTATCTCTAATGGTTGTGGAGATATGAAACAATATGTGTGAAAATGTTCAAATTTTGGAAAATTTTATTTAAAGTAAAAAGTGAATTGTGAAAAATATTATTAGTAACCTTTTTTATACTTTTATCAAATATTTAAGTTCTAATAAGTCTTGTTGTGGTACCTTGTAATTTTTGTCCAATTGTGAGTTCATTTCCTTATAAAAATTTTAGAAATTTAGAGCCTGCATTTTCTGATAATATTTGTGGTCGTTCACGTACATATACTCTTAATGTCCTCCTGTTAAGGGGGACTGCGGTCAATAGGAGACAGACTGATATAGGATGTTGCTAATCAAACTTGTCATTTCGAAATACTTCGCTGAGACACGAGATCACTCAGCTCCCCTTCGCGCTCGTTTCTAGAGAACTGTCGATGGAGTTATTCTGCATGATTCAGCGGTCGTTCTTAATTCATCGCATGAGCCGTGTTAGCGGTCCGAGTTGTTACATTTAAAATGGGTCCTCGGAGTTGGTCCGCATCAGTAATCGCTCCACATCGACCCGCACGGTTCAACCGGAACAAGAGAGGCGGGCATGCCAATGAAAAACTGAAGGATGAATTCTCAGTCAGGGACAGGTCAACAGTGGCCCGTATGCTTCAAATATTAATAATAATGATGACGTTTAATTGCCAGATTATTCGAGTAGGCTGTTAAACTAGTTTGTGCGAGATCGTGCGTATTTGCTTGTTTTCCGCACAGAACCAATACGCGGTAAGTGTGAAATACCACATTCAGTATTCCCAACGTAACACACACAACAATTTCCCTCTTCTTACCGCTTAAGCGCGACATTCATTTTACTGCTTTAGGCTTTGAACATATTATTTTTAGAGACGTTTAACATAGTAATAATTATAAATTGGAAACTTACCACTGCAATTTCACCTAAATTGCAATGTTAATTATTGTTTTTAAATATTTGCAAAAATTAAGTAAAGTCTACTACTCCACGAAACTTATTGCATTCCTGATACAAGTAACATTAAGGAAGCCGTGAAAAAATCAACGAGATTCCAGATGCCGATGTTATTACTGCAATATGTTATGTAAATAATATTGTTACAATATTAAAATGAAAAATAAATCATTACATAACCTTACCGTTTGTTTTAAGTTCGCATTTATAGACTGGGGGAAAAAAAAGACAGACGTATATCACGGCCTGCTGGAGTATAGTAAACACAGAAAACATTTTATAGCAACAATGTTGAAGAAAGATATTTTGGTGTTCCGAAGTTGGCGTCATTAAACAGAAACCTACATGGAGATTTCATTGCAAATAATTAGAAATTCGTCTTTCAGGTATGTAATAAACGATCTTCGCACAAAGTAATGTACGATACACGAGCAGCGGTATGTTTGTTTTCATGTTCTCAACTACGTTTCGCTTTTTCAATCTTTTCCTCGAACATGAAAACGTCAGCATACCGCTCTTGTAACGTATATTACTATTTCATTTACCATTTTTGCTTCAACGTGCATTATTGAACACCTGCGAATTTTAACATTCAGAGCGTTTCTAGTTCAGAAAATACCATTGCATATAAAGAATGTTCTGAAAAAAGGTGCCCATATTTAGAGAGGAGATATTATGCATGAAAACAAGAAATAAAAGTCCTTCAAACATGGATCCTAAAATTAATATCGTCTGAGAAATGAGCAAATGTTTACCATCACTGTGAGAGCAGCATATCTTCCACTGTGAGCTCTTGGGTAAGAAATAAAACATGCTGCTATTCAACAGATACCTAACTAATATGTAGTGACAAACGGCTGCATTCTCTTTCCTCATTTCTTTCTTGCCAAAGAGCTCACAGTGCAAGATACGCTGCTATTACAATAATGGTAAACATTTGATCATTTCTCAGAAGATATTAATTTTAGGACCCGTGTTTATAGGATTTTAATTTCTTGTTTTAGTGCATACTACCTCCTCTCTAAATATTACAGCCTTTTTCAGAACAACGTGTACAGGCATCTTCTTAGTGAACATCCACCCTCTTTTTAAGATAACTAAAATAAGTTATTTAGCCTATGAATTTTCTAACGTGTACCGTATAAAATAACACAATCACCGACGTAGCTTAGTCGGCGACGCGCTTGTCTGCTGATCCGAAGTTTCACTCGGGCGCGGGTTCGATTATCGCTTGGGTTGATTACCTGGTTGGGTTTTTTCCGAAGTTTTTCCCAACCCAAGTCAAGTGTCAGATAATCTATATTTAATCCTCGGCCCCTTCTCACCAAATGCCATCTCACTATCACAATGCTTAACTGTTTTGTATGCGAATAGCCTATAGGCTACCTGCGCTGTGACGTCACATATCCTTCGAATCAGGCAACTTCATTCTAGCCTGTAGGTAGCTGAATTACGTAGCCTAAATTGTTTAGTCAACAGATTTGAACCTTATAAGCGACACCAATAAGGTATCACTCATGAGGAAACTAAGCCAGGAGGCTTAGGGTGGCCAGTTCCTTACCGCTCCATTGCAATAAACGCCGATTAGCTGATATTACACTAATCAGACTTGAGATGTATAAAAACAATTGTTCTTCCTTGACACATATCGTCAAGTGAGATGTACCGCCTGATAATAATGTATTGTATACATCAGCCAGAACCTCAATCAGAGGTGAAGCCTAAATTACCTATCAATAATGTTATAATAGATGTGACGGGCATCCACTGGATTGGGGCTATTTCGTTTATATGACGTCATTCAATTTTCGACCAATGAAGTGTAATGAAATTTTGAATTCCAACCAATCACAGTCACACTTTGCGATAATTTTTGCAGCTAGATTTATCGCTATCAATTTATCGCATGGTCGCTCTTTTGTTTAGTCGTTGTCGCCAACTGTTTCCCCGTAAATTGATGATCATGAATACATTAAGATGCAACTACACGGTTAAACTTTTCTTTCAACTTTAAAGCAATGAATGCAAGATTGATATTTAATATTAATTAATATATTTACGCAGTGAAGACGACGTTCAAAACGGCGCACCATGTAGACACAAAATCTTCATGCATCTTAATTGAGCGTACCTTTTAAACTTGATTCTTTCAATATTCTTCCCAGATTGCACGCATACGCGATTGGAATATTGAACTGTGTAGATGCAGCTTTAGTTCCGTTACACACTACAGCGAGAATGCGTTTGTCGAGCTGTAAAAATGCTTTCGTGTAGCACTGATTGTAACGGTCGAAATAAGACACAGCTGACATTGGTCCTGCTCCCATAGGTAACATAACCTATAAGCAGCCTATAAAATTGTATCTTGTGAATGAAATGAAACATTTAATAGAAAGTCAGATGTTCAAATTTATGTAACATCATCGCATATCAAACCCAATGACCTTGCATAGTAATAATAAGGTCTTTTCATCAAACTGCCTTCCGTATGGCGTAATAAAATTCGTGTTTTAATTAGGCTATCTATACAGAGATGGCTTCACTGTGTAGCAACATGTCTCGCTGTGAATACATAAGTTATTTTTATTTATTTTAGGTTATTTACGACGCTTTATCAACATCTTAGGTTATTTAGCGTCTTAATGAGATGAAGGTGATAATGCCGGTGAAATGAATCCGGGGTCCAACACCGAAAGTTACCCAGCATTTGCTCATATTGGGTTGAGGGAAAACCCCGGAAAAAACCTCAACCAGGTAACTTGCCCCGACCGGGAATCGAACCCGGGCCACCTGGTTTCGCAGCCAGACGTGCTAACCGTTACTCCACAGGCGTGGACTGAATACATAAGCATTGGTATATAGCTGTCCCCACTGTTACTGTTAAATTAAATTATGATTTCAGCAGATAATGAAAATATATTTATGTTATAATAATAATAAGAGAAAAGTGCAGTACAAGTAATTAACATTGTTAAACCTGTATTTCGCTTTTCGGAATTGGCATTACTGAATAATAACATCGAATTTCTTTATTGCAGTAATCGATATTCATCTACGAGTATTTCAACTTAACAATGTCTGAATAGGTTAAGTATACTTACTTACTTACTGGCTTTTAAGGAACCCGGAGGTTCATTGCCGCCCTCACATAAGCCCGCCATTGGTCCCTATCCTGAGCAAGATTAATCCAGTCTCTACCATCATATCCCACGTCCCTCAAATCCATTTTAATATTATCTTCCCACCTACGTCTCGTCCTCCCCAAAGGTCTTTTTCCCTCCGGCCTCCCAACTAACACTGTATATGCATTTCTGGATTCGCCCATACGTGCTACATGCCCTGCCCATCTCAAACGTCTGGATTTTATGTTCCTAATTATGTCAGGTGAAGAATACAATGCGTGAAGCTCTCCGTTGTGTAACTTTCTCCATTCTCCTGTAACTTCATCCCTCTTAGCCCCAAATATTTTCCTAAGAACCTTATTCTCAAACACCCTTAATCTCTGTTCCTCTCTCAAAGTGAGAGTCCAAGTTTCACAACCATACACAACAGCCGGTAATATAACTGTTTTATAAATTCTAACTTTCAGATTTTTTGACAGCAGACTGGATGACAAAAGCTTCTCAACCGAATAATAACAGGCATTTCCCACATTTATTCTGCGTTTAATTTCTTCCCGAGTGTCATTTATATTTGTTACTGTTGCTCCAAGATATTTGAATTTTTCCACCTCTTCGAAAGATAAATCTCGAATTTTTATAGTTCCATTTCGTATATAGGTTAAGTATTCGTTAATAAACAATTATTAACATTTTGTGATCGAATTTTAGGGATATATTATTTACATTTTTATCTTATTCACGAAATAGCCCTAATAAATGCTACTCGAGGTCTGAGATTTCCCAGATAAATCTCAGACCTCTCGTGACATTACTAGAGATAATATTTTCTGCGATTCTCATGATTATGACTGCTTTCTTTGTGTTGCAATGGACTCTTATGTGCCCCTTAAAAGTTGAAAACTTCGCGCGAGAGGCAGCAGTCTGATCCCCAGCGACGGCTGCGGTGGGCTGCGGCACGCATCGAACTGGACGGCTGGGGTATTCGCTGACAGCTTACATGGAAAACCTTTATTCATAGGAGGGGTAGCCAGCAGTCCTGCTGCGCTGGGTGTCACCCCTGTATCTCCTAAGACATTTCTTTTCACCTCAGTTTCCCAGTCTTCAGTTTCTTTCAACCTTGTCAATTTTCTTTAAATTGTATGGCCGAAATGATAAATTTTAAATCACTTATACAAGACTTGGCCCCTGTAACATGTGGCGATGTGATCTTCAGTAGCGAGGTGTGCAATCCCAAGTGTGAACGTTCTAATAGGAAACTTTTGTGAACTGGGAAAGCAACTCGTATCAGTTCTCAGTTTTGTCTGCATTGAAATGCCAGATACTGTTATTGCAAGTTACCTTGAACCTTACATCCCCTAAGTCTGTCTTTCGAATTGCTCGGTACGGCATGTACTCATCAACGTAACGGCACGGCAAGGGTGCCCCTCCCTCGGGCAACGTGACTCTTTTCAGAAAACGTTGGTTCATACATTTTGCGGCTCTCTACTGTAAAAGAACTTGGTTCATTACAGACATCATCATCTCGCGACACTCCGGTTTTGAGAGGAGAACATGGTTTCGTAGCAGGTTTTAATTAACCTGTAATGAGTAAGTATTTAAATGTAATCGTGTGTACACTCCTCCTCTCTCATTCGGGCTGGGGACCGGCAATGGCGGTGTTACTACTATAAATTATATAGGTCTACATGACTTACACCTACAGCTGAAATGTACGTATTCTTATAACAATATTTTACAGGCTTATTATTTGAATTTACATTAATTTACAATTATACACAATCCATATCCCTATCATTACTGTCAACATCGTCATAGTCTTCAACGCTTGGTCCAAAATTAATTATTATTTCGTCAATGGCATCATCATTCGGAATTATCTTCTTAATCGTAGGTACTACTTTCTGAACAAGATAGAATTCTTCGATTGTATCCCGAATGACATGTTGATCGAAGTCGTCCACTTCAACTTTAAACAAGTCCTAATTCTGGAATGAAATAATATGTTTTGCAGAACAATAACAAAATAATAACTTACAACAGTAATTCATTATGTCGCTCACAGTACACACATTATTGTACATAACTATTATAGCAATAATTTCTGAACATTACATACCTATTCTTTCTCGGAGTAGTGTGAGGTTCATTCGGTTGTAATTCAATATTATTCTTAATTCTCTTCATGGAACTAATACTTTTCCAGAGTATTTAGCCGCTCTCCCATATTCCTTATCAAGAGGTTCCAGCAAACATTTGTTTAATTTTTCCTCCTCGCAACACTTAATTATATTTGCGATAATTTCTCTTTCTCCGCTGTGGATAACAGCGTTACTTTTTCTCCGCTGTGCACAGTGGGCCAGAATCGACTCAAAATGGGACAAAATTATTTTATGTCTCTATAGTTTTCTTGGATGCATAAAATCAATAGTTATTCAATAATTTTCACTTTTTCTTTAAGTTAAAAGAACTTTCACAATACTATAGTTTTTTTTATTCAATATCTGATTCCTCATCATTACATTTTCATTACTAACATTTTCTTCATGAATGGCACTTTCTTCTTCTTCCTCACTAGAGTATTTCAATAGCTGTAATCCTTCATTCCACAAGGGAGTTTTGTGTTTTTATGTGACTTTCTGATATTTGAAATGAGAGGATCGGAAGATACGAGAAGGTTGTTGACTAAATCTGTCATTGTATTTTTACGAGAAATTTTCCTTGTGTGGGGCTCTCGATATATTATTTTAATATCTTTCTTATGAGCCTCCTCAGATAACTATGCAATTGGAAGCAGGGCTGAGTTAATAATCTGAGACCCATGGATGAGAATTTTGTGTACGCTAGCTGGGAGGTTAAACTAGGGATACTTCTGTATGAACAATTTTACATTTTCTAGCGCATATTGATTGAAAGAAAGAAATTTTAATGTCTCTTCCACTACAAATTACTCGAAGAACAACTGCAAAATGTATAATTAAGTCTTTATCTACCCCGGTTATGGATGATGTTAATTCGGGATTTGAGAAGAAACTTCTAGGAGTATTCCCGTTGTTTGAGGTTCCACTCCCTCCTGGTTTAGGTTTGTCCACAAGAAGTCCCATCTCATTTGGAAACCGACTCTGAATTTCTTCCTTTCTCCTTTTCATAAATTCGTATGGCTGTATGATCTAACAGACTCTGTAACTTCACTTCGGCACTTATTTTTGTCGCAGTAATATCATATGGATAGCAATGCAGCTTTGCTTCTCGAACTTCATTGTGCGCTAGATATAAATCTACATTTCTACATTTTGCTTGAAGTCTCAATAAAGTGTACTGGTACTTAGATAATTTCGTATCCATTATCAGGGCTAAAACGTCATCACCACTATATTTTGCAACATTTTTGCAGGAACCACTATGCTCGTTATATGCAGTAGAAATTTTTGCCGCACGGGTTGGTGTACTTACAGTATTTTCCACTAGTTTAGCTGCTTCTTTTTACCAGAAGCCTTCAGACTTATCTGAGTAGCAAGAACAAGCGCAGCAGGATCAGCAGCTTCTCTGAGATGTTCAGTTTTCCTCCTCTTGGTCTTCTGGGATGATTCAGAAAACAATTTTCTTGTATGACCAGAATGACTATACAACTATGAACACCCAGCCACATGTTCAACATGAAATTTATTACATGGGAGCAGCTTAAATTCTTGATCCAATGAACTGCTATATTTTTCTTCCTATTTATTTTTCATTCTGTAGCAATTCTATCTTTTATTCAAATTACTGCAGAATGAACTATTTTTTTCTTTAGTTCTGAAGAAAAATCTTGTTCACAATTTTCACGTAATCTTAATTATGGAATAACAAACTCATGAACAGCTGTCTTATCATTATTATTTTGTAGTAAAGCTTCCATGATTTCACAGTGTAAAAAACAGCGGTCATCTGGAATAGTAATAAATAATACTGTACGTAGGTATCTGAATTTTCGCACATTGAACAGAAAAGTGCAAGTAGCTGCAGCTGAATACGACTTTTCTGCAATCTATAGGGTCTATAGTACTTTGGATCGTCAACAAGTACGCTAGTTTTATTCCTGGCGTCCTCTCAATATGTATAGAGTTAGGATTTCATCCAGTACTTTGGATCGTCAACAATTACGCTAGTTTTATTCCTGGCGTCCTCTCAATATGTATAGAGTCAATTTATCTAAACGCCCAACAAGTTTTGAAGTCCAAAATATTCCACCATCTCTATCCCTCCTATACGACTCAATGTCGCTTGATGTTAATATGTAAACAGAATCAATAACTGCCAAAAAAACTGTTCAAAATATTTTTTGTAAAGAAGTAGGGAAAGCCTGAATTTTGAGGGGCCTTTCTCACAACATGAAAATCACAGAAATCTGCAGAAAAGTACATTCTATTATCCATGTGCTAAAGGGATAAATGTTCTTCATTTTCCCTCTTGCTTAAAGAAGTCCCTTGTGCATCATTTTAAGTAACAAATATTAAACAGTAATTAATCTGTTAAGCAAGAATTTATGAAATTTTGACTTAAATGAAGTTATTGTCCAACAACCCCTTAGGCCTACATCACTTGGAAGCGAGTTCCAGTTTGAAGCAACTGAGACTCTGTAGGATGAAGAGTATAAAGATATCTTGTGGCAGATATAATGAGCGAGTTGTGTGATGAGACCTGTACTTGGCTCAAGGTAGAGAGGACGATGACTTAGTATCTTCCCCCTCTTTCCACTAGAAAAATACAGAATCGTTGGTTGATGGCGGATCTCGTGGACAAGGGGATCTTTATTGCCTCATCCGGTAAAAGCCGCACTTTTGTCAGTCGCTGTAGGTCAGGCATGTCAATTGATGTCCACAGGAGCAAGTGCGCGCTTTAGAGCCCAGGAGGGCCTGAACGCTTTACAGCGGAAAGGAAAGAGACAGACGAAAGAGGTGGTATATGCCGCTTGGTCGAGCTATATTCAGGGATGGCCAGCATTGATTCAATAGATAAAGGGAAGAGAACTTATTAAAACTGTATCCATGTTAATTTTTAGATTTGCCTGAGAAGTATAAGTGCATTATAAGAATGTAAATTATAATTTTAATGCTCATTTTTCACAAGTTTGATTTTTTTATTAAAAAAATAGGCCTATTTTCTCAACTTTTCGTATAGAAAAGTGAAATTTTCAGGTATAGGCCTATTTATTTAGTAGCCTTACAGAATGTTTTTGTAAATTTAATATACCGTATAGGCTATACGTATTACTGAAGATAGTGTATTGAAAATTTTGAAAATATTCGCATGGAAATTGTTTGTAAGGAAATGAATTAACAAAGCAACTACTGTTACATCATAAGCAAAAGATACGTGACCATGTGTTGTAAAAATTTCAGCTTTATAGCTTCAGCAGATTTCGAGAAAATAATTTAATATTCTGATGATAGGAAGTTGCTCACAAATATCACCTTAAAAGCATAATGCCATAAGAGGTTTTTATGTAATATTAGTTACACTTAAAACAGATACAGCACCTAGGTAACTTTGCTTTGTACTGTAATATTGTTTTGATTAGTTTATTGATTACTTTTGTAAGGCTAAAGATACCATCAATATAAATTCCAACTTATCATGTCATACTCAATCTCTTTCTTTGGAATATCACTTTCTTTATGAATGATGTGTTTCATCCACTTAATACAGTATAATATTATACTACTATGGAATTTAAGTGAATATTCCTTCTTAACTCTCTATTATGTTATTAAGATTTAAAACATAAGTGCAATATTAAGAAATCAGTGTTAGTACTTTTGTTTTACAGACAATATAGATAATATCAAACAGAAAGAAGCCATATAAAAATAACGACATAAAATTTCACGTTCCGTTTGAAGTTTGTGCACCACTGTTTTCGTAACCCAACAGGCTGCTTATTCATATACTCAACCCTTCCTCTTTCCATACTTAGCGCTTGCTGCCCGCGCACGACGTCAAGGTCAGAAAAATGCGCTTGCTTTGACATCACTCCTGTAGGTGGATGCGAGCACCTGGGTTCGAAGCGCACAGACTGCTGGCGACGCGCAGAGCGAATGACAAGCAATCAATTGTAACCAATCTCCCAATAATGACGTAGCGAAGGATGCGTCCAACTTCCTTCGGATGACGCATGAATATGGTCATACAATAACAAGTTGGATGTCACTTGGCTGGAATTGTGCAGTCTATCAAGATTGTAAATGTTATGGCCACATTATCCAGCGAGGCTAACGGTACGTTCCGGTTTAGGGTGTTGTTACTACGGGCTTATGACGTCACTAACAGATGTTAATCAGGATGTTAATAGCGGGATCCGCACCTGAAACCTCGATCCGGCAAGTCTTGTGAATTAAAGTGATAAAGCATTGCGTCACTAACGCCCATTCATCGTGCCTCATAATTAGTGATATTTTATACCTATAACATCGTTATGGAAGCAGTTTTATCCTCCCGCTGGCGGCACCAGGGGGGGGGGGGATCTTGTGTTTGTTTACAGGCGCACGGCACGGCGCGGAATGAATCAATAACAAAGCATGAGCCTCGCTGATATTCCGGTTTCTGTTTCTTGTCAATTCTGGGTTTGTTTAATTATCGTTACCGTTTTTTGCCCACTCACTCGTTTCTCCTGCTGTAGCTACTGCACTCACTTGCTCAGTACCGTCTCTTATTGGCTGTTAGCGTCCAGAATTTAGCACGGTATTAGCCTATCCCACAAATTAGTATTTACTTACTTACAAATGGCTTTTAAGGAACCCGAAGGTTCATTGCCGCCCTCACATAAGCCCGCCATCGCACAGTGTGTAATTTCAAGCAGCTAGCCGGCCAAAAATCAATTTTCACACCCTATCTTTAATTCTAAATTCTTATATAGACGTGTTTATAACAATCCAAAGTATACTATCCAAGTGTAGACAGATGCTTACATCTGTTAAGGGGACCCTCACAACAGAGCAAAAGTTGCATGTCTGCGATAAGATCATTTACGCTGCAGAGGCTGGCTTGCATTTTGTGTTTGGATGGAGCAAAGTGAGGAAGTTAATATAATATTTTTCTTTAATATACAGTGTGGATATATTATAAGAAGGTATATACTTACAAATAAACTAATTCTTTTGCTAAAAATTATTATCTTATTGTCTAGAATAAGTGTCTGAATATACATGTGCAGAGAGTCAAAGTTCTACCTTATTACATTACTTTGAGTTGAATTTTAAAAGGTTTAGCCCTCTATCACCTCGCTAAAATTTTGTGGAGATATTCATTATGCTTTTCTGAGCAAGACGTCGTGATTTTTTTCTGCAACCAGATGCAGGCAGAAAAACTATTAATTATTTTCAAACACCATGCGCTTCGTAATCCGGAGAGCTGTTTTCCAGGTATAGAACAAGAGCGAGAAAAAAAGTGAAATTCTCAAATATAATTGAACATTTTGGTCTCAAAGATTACTCTGAAGACATTTTACAGTCAATAAAAAAATTAATTAAATTTCTATGCTCGAAAATTCGATTACGGTGGGAAAAATACAAAATGAATGAGAAAATTTTCTTAAAATATAATGTGCTATGTTTGAACCAAGATGCAAAGTCTGAGAATAAAATATATAATACTTTGAAATCTACTACAAAACAATTCCAATTTGAGTCTGCCCGTACAAGAATTTGGGGACATCCACGTAAACTTTTCGGAAAACTGAGCGAAAGATCAAAACGGAAAACATTTAGTCCACATTTTAAAGAAAGATCACCAGAAGAAAAGCTTTCTGCTGCCCATATGAGTTTCAGAACTTCTAGGAAAAGAGATGCGGCCAATATTGTAGGAGAGCTTTCACTTGCATCACTTCAACTTGCGACAAAATCGAGAAAAAAACGTGAAAATTGATTTTGCAGGAACGAACAATAATTGTCACCTAATAAGGATCTCGCTTTGATTACTGATTTACAGTTGACCTCTAATCAATATAAAGAATTAAGGGAAATGCAAAATCTTGTAACAGTTAATTTAGATCCATCGTTTTATTTACTGCGAAACACTGAAGATAGGATAGGTTCAGGCAGGAAAGGGGACTACTTGTTGGCGTGATAAAACAAAGCAGTCGCAATAAAAATGATGCAAATATCGCAAGAAGATTTATCAGGGAGGTTTCCACTTTCGCATATATATCGGGAATAGATGGAAATTTAATAAGTCGTTTACACTCTATCAGAAACCTTTCTCTTGAGGTTTTGCAATTCTGATGAACGGGCACTTGACATGTATGCAAGGGAGACAAGGGAATTATATTTATGCTTGCACAAATAGTATTATATGCCTACAACCCTTTACAAACTCTTGGCTCATGGACAGAAGGTCACATGACACTATTATACCTACTGGAAAACTATCTGAGGAAGCCCAGGAAACGAGGAACAAATAGACTTTTCAGAGAAGTCTTCGCAAGAAAAACATCAAGAAAGACACAAATACCGATCTTTTACTGAGGCTACTTATTTCTTTGGACACTTACACCATCAGCTTAAAGAAATTAAAAAGAGAAAATCGCTGTCGATTTCAATAGCAGTGCTGCAGTTCTCTCCGAGCCTCAATTAGTTGGCGCTGCCGAAAGAGACACGCAGCGTGGATACAGATTCTGATGGGGATGCATTTGACGTCTGAACGAATGAGATATGTAGCAATATTCCTTCGTCTTACGCTTTCAATTTTAAGCGCTTTCCACATTATGAACATTAATTTATTTTTTCACTCAAATCGATTTTTTTTACAATATTACTAATTTCATTTTCAGTAAAAATAGTTGTTATTTTCATTTTCATTACTGAAAACTTATCTACTTCAATAATTGAAGTTACATACCAAATTTTATGAAAATTGAGCGATTAGTTTTCGAGAAATGATTTTTGGCCGGCTAGACTCGCTAAATTACACACTGTGCATCGGTCCCTATCCTGAGCAAGATTAATCCATTCTCTATCAACACATCCCACCTCCCTCAGATCCATTTTAATGTTATCCTCCCATCTAAGTCTCGGCCTCCTTAAAGATATTTTTCCCTCCGGTCTCCCAACTAACACTCTATATGCATTCGTGAATTCGCTCATATGTGCTACATGTCCTGCCCATCTCAAACGTCTGGATTTAATGTTCCTATTTATGTCAGGTGAAGAATACAATGCGTGCAGTTCTGTGTTGTGTAACTTTCTCCATTCTCCTGTAACTTCATCCCGCTTAGCCCCAAATATTTTCCTAAGCACCTTATTCTCAAACACCCTTAATCTCTGTTCCTCTCTCAAAGTGAGAGTCCAAGTTTCACAGCCACACAGAACAACCGGTAATATAACTGTTGTATAAATTCTAACTTTCAGATTTTTTACAGCAGACTAGATGATAAAAGCTTCTCAAACGAATAATAACAGTCATTTCCCATATTTATTCTGTGTTTAATTTTCTCCGGAGTGTCATTTATATTTGTTACTGTTGCTCCAAGATATTTGAATTTTTCCACCCCTTCGAAGGATAAATCTGCAATTTTTATATTTCCATTTCGTACAATATTCTCTTCACGAGACATAATCATATACTTGGTCTTTTCGGAATTTACTTCCAAACCGATCGCTTTACTTGTTTCAAGTAAAATTTCCGTGTTTTCCCTAATTGTTTGAGGGTTTTCTCCTAACATATTCACGTCATCCGCATAGACAAGAAGCTGATGTAACCCGTTCAATTCCAAACCCTGCCTGTTATCCTGGACTTTCCTAATGGCATATTCTAAAGCGAAGTTAAAAAGTAAAGGCGATAGTGCATCTCCCTGCTTTAGCCCACAGTGAATTGGAAAAGCATCAGATAGAGTGGGCAAAAAACGTTAACGATAATTAAACAAATTAGTATTAAAATAATCATTATTAATATTATTTATTTTCTTCTCTATTATATTCATATTACTCAATTTTATATATTACATTTCATACACCTTTTCGAATTTCATTAAAATGTTAACAGGGAAAAAATAATTCTGATTATTATAAATTGGTCGTGTATCAATTAATGTTAAAAGAATTATACCAAAAGTCTTCTTCTTCTTCTTCTTCTTCTTCTTCTTCTTCTTTCTTGGCGCTACAGCTCATTGTGAACCTCGGCCTCTTCCACGATTTTCCGCCAGTTGTCTCGATCCTGCGAAATTGCTTTCCATTCCTATATCCCATCTTACATATCTCTTCCTCAACTCCATTCAACCATCTTATTCTTGGTCGTCCACGGCTTCTTTGGCCCCCGGGATTTCTATTTAATATCCTTTTAGGAATTTCTACGTCATTCATCCGTGCCACATGCTCAGCCCATCTGAATCTTGCTGCTTTTACTATTCTTCTAATAGGCGGATCTTTATAGATGGAATACAACTCATTATATCGCCTCCCCCATCTTTCTCTTTCGTATACTGGGCCAATTATTTTACGGAGTATCTTCCTCTCAGAGGCATCCAAATTTCCAGCGTCCTTTTTGTTAGGGACCACGTCTCTGCAGCATATGTTAGTGCAGGTCTTATAAGTGTTTTGTAGATGGTTATCTTTGTGGTACGAGATAAAATTCTTGAGCAAAGTAATTTTCTTAAGGCGAAGTAAGCTCTATTGGTAGCCATTAACCTCTGCTTTATTTCATATGAAATATCATTAGAATTAGTAACTGTTGATCTCGAAGTCATATCTGCGTATTGTTACTGAGGATGGCATATTCTTGAGGTTCGCCTTTCCACAAGCCATGTATTTAGTTTTCGATTGATCAATGGTCAATCCCATATACCAAAAAGTATTGGCACACTCAACATTTTGTGCGAGATCGTGCGTATTTGCTTGGTTTCCGCACAAAACCAATCCGCGGAAAGTGTAAAATTCCACATTCAGTATTCCCAACCTAACACACATAACAATTTCCCTCTTCTTACCGCTTAAGTAACATATTCATTTTACTGCTTTAGGCTTTTAACATATTATTTTTAGAGACGTTCAATATAGTAGTAATAATTATAAATTGGAAACTTACCACTGCAATTTCACTTAAGTTGCACTGTTAATTATTGCTTTTAAATATTTGCAAAAATTAAGTAAACTCTACAACTCCACTAAAGTTACTGCATTCGTGATGCAAGTAACATTAAGGAAGCCGTGAAAAAATCAACAAGATTCCAGATGCCGATGTTATTACTACAATATGTTATATAAATAATATTGTTAAAATATTAAAATGAAAAATAAATCATTAAATAACCTTACCGTTTGTTTTAAGTTCGCATTTATAGACTGGGAGAAAAAAGACAGACGTATATCACGGCCTGCTGTAGTATAGTAAACACAGAAAACATTTTAAAGCAACAATGTTGAAGATAGATATTTTTGTTTTGTAAATTTGCCGTCATTGAACAGAAACCAAGATGGAGATTTCATTGCAACTAATTAGAAATATGTCTTTCAGGTATGTAATAAACGATCTTCGCACAAAATAATGTACGATACATGAGCGGTATGTTTTCTTTCAATTCTCGGAAATTAGAAAAGCTCAACTACGTTTCGCTTTTTAAAACTTTTCCTCGAACATGAAAACTTCAACATACCGCTCTTGTAACGCATATTACTATTTTCTATAATATCTGTATAAAGAGCAAGTTTAATAAAATAATATATTTACTCCTTTATATAATGTGAAACTAAAAATCTTTCACTGAAATTACAACAGTAACACAAGTTAATTATTTACAAAAGAAAATCCATTTTCTGATTTCAAGAAAAGTACTGGCACATTACATTAATACGTGTAATAAGTCTCTGTGATGTATTTCAGCATCCTGTATGCAAGCCATTAGCGCGGATGACAGCTTCCAGACCCCTCGGCATTGAAGGAACCAAATTTTTAATTCCACTCTGAACACTAAAAGCCTAGAAATATTGAACTAAATTTTGTATTAAAGTTCTTTAATCGCACAGGCATCGCTACTCACTCCCCTTACGCGACATTGGCCAACGAAGACTCAGAATTTATAATAAAATCCTGACTATCCTTCAATGTCTCGAATCACAGACTTTATAGATATCTTAAAACTCCCCCTACTACATTAACAGTTTCTCTTCTTTCCATTGGAAATCGTCGTATCAAACACTTAATGCTGGCTACACTTAGCTACGGTTTTAGTTCCCTCGCTGGAGACGGGTTGCGGGGCGGTGGAATTCCACGCACGTCCGAAGGGCCACGCGACAGGGGATCGTGACAAATTGATGGAAAAGAACACCTGAGAAGCTTTTTATTTAAAGTGCTAAGGGTGAGTTAACGGAAAAATTCATCATAGTAAAGAAATGTGGCAGCTAGCGGACAGGCTAAGATAGTTTACGTGTACAGGTTACGAATCTTTCTCCTCCTTCAATGTCATTTTAAAGACTGAAAAACCGTTGTACTGCTTTCCTTCGCTTCTTCGCCTTGATTGAAAATTGGTTACAAAGTTGCTTTTAAAACATAATACGAATATTTATTTTCAGTCAATGACTTTACTATTAATATATGTAAGGTGCGAGTCCTTACATTACATGATTTAATATTGTATGAACAACATTCTATATAGCAATATCATCACTAACAGGTATATATGTCTCTACAACCAAAATACAATATATATTAATAAGCATACAATATGATAAAAAACATGATAAAAACCGACATAATTAGGACATAAATGTGTCTTTCTTGTGTGACTACACCCTACTGTCAAATGATTAAAAGCACACATGTGATTACAATACTTGTACATATATGTTTGCAGGTCTTCACTGATAAAATAATAAAAAATAAAATGAAATCTGCATACTATATTATGTGAAGAGATGCATTACAGTCTTTGAACTATGTTAACTGATTTTTTCGTTCCATATTCTTGTTTTATCATCACTGCATGTCTTTTCACCTTCTAATGTATGTACGTCATAATATATAGACTGAGGTTGTGCCTTGAGTCTAATTATTCAAAGTTGTTATGGATATCATTTGTATCCGACGATATATTTCAATATTAGGTTGTCTTATGATGTTAATTTGCGGTATATACTTGAACGTGCATTATGAGTGATGATGCTCTTCAATATGGTTAATTTACGGACGGTATCCAAATACTGTAGTTGTTGTGGACTATTATAGCAAGGTGAGTGTCAGCGTTCAAGTTTAGTCGTATATGAGCGTGTGTACTCGTTGGAGGTTGGTTGTGTGGAGGCTATGTGAAGACTCGCACCTTATATTCATTGAAAGGAAAGTCATTGACTGAAAATAAATATTCGTATTATATATCATAGACTTTTCTGAAAATTAATCAAAATGAATTGCAAAAAAAAAAAAAAAAAAAAAAAAATGCCTTTAAAACTTTACATAAATATTTGGAAAAAAGTTTGTAAAGAGAGTCACTTCCGGTGATTCAGCTTTGTTCTACGTTAAAGTGCGAAGCAAGTTTTTTTTTTTTATATAAAATTTTCAGATTTGTTACAGTAGCACTGTCTTCCCTTCCATTTTGAATATTGTACCAACGGTCCACAGCATTCAAATTCATTCTCTGGTATTTCCATGGCAAGCAGTGAGTTACTATGCCAATCGAGCAATCCCTTCTTTCTGCTTTGAGTCTCTGCCATAGCATACAGGTTGGTTCAGACCACGCGTAACAGTCATTTATTTCGGAAACTAGTGTATGAACATTTTCGAGACAAAAATATTTATAACTAAACCACATGTGAACTTCCACTCGAGCTTAATTTCATCAATCAGCTCTAACAGGAAGTAGGGTCAGTGGCGTATCACTTTAAAATTTCAAATGGGAGTCGGGGTCAAATAGGGTACCATCTGATAAAGCTCTTCAAAACAAACAACTTTCAATGGAAACGTTTTTATTAATTCCTACTCCTTCAATGAGAGAACGTACGAAAAGACAATGTCATCAATATTGAGAAATGTTACAAGACGAAAATGTAAACAAGACAATTATTGAATAATTTCAAGGGAAAAATTTTTCCGGGGCCGGGTATCGATCCCGGGACCTCTGGTTGAACGTACCAGCGCTCTGCCAACTGCAGAAATTATTCAAGTCTGCTTTACAGGGAGCCTTACCTGAAAGATTAGATTTGCATAATATATACGTCACTGTGTACGTTAACAGAAAACCACAATTCCAAGTCACACAGAGTTTGTGTGCACTCGATGTGGGGTCTCTGGCGCTTCGTCAGCCCACGCGAGTTGTGTGGATATAGGCTAAAGGGAAAAGTTGAGACGGTGTCGGGTGGAGTTCCCGGGTAGCTCAGTTGGCAGAGCGCTGGTACGTTCAACCAGAGGTCCCGGGATCGATACCCGGCCCCGGAACAATTTTTCCTTGGAATTATTCAAGTCTGCTTTACAGGGAGCCTTACCTGAAAGACTAGATTTGTAAGACAATTATTAATGTTGACATGTTACTGAAAGGCTGGACAATTCCATTAATTTTTACAAATGTTCAAACTATCTGCCGTTCTGAGCAGCACACACCTGTACTCTTCTTCTAACACTGTAAGTGACTCCTAATACTTCGGCGTGGTCAACTGACTGGCAGAGTAGGAATTAATAAAATCGTTTCCTATGAAAATTGTTTGTTTTGAAGAGCTCTATCAAATGGTACCTTATTTGAACCCGACTCCGATTTGAAATTTTAAAGTGATACGCCACTGACCCTACTTCCTGTTAGAGCTGATTGATGAAATCAAGCTCAAGTGAAAGTTCACATGTGGTTTAGTCATAAATATTTTTGTCTCGAAAATGTTCATGCACTAGTTTCCGAAATAAATAGTTACAGGTGGTCTCAATCACCCTGTATAACTAATAATATTTCTGCGGATATTTAGGCAAAAAATAAATAAATAAATACAGACTGATTCTGAATATTTTACTTTAAGAATTAGGAAATCTAGGGTCCATTCAAGGAATCTGGAGTACAAGGACGAAATAAGACCTGTGTGCAAGTAGTATGTGGGAGGGTTAGGGCCAATGACCGCACTGTGGGGGGGAAGCATTGGTTTAACGAAGCTCTCAATCGCTTGTAGGAAGGGGATCATTTCTATCTGAACTCTATACCACGAGCATCTTACCCCTTAACGACCTCGAGCTGATGCTGCCCGCAATATACTCCGACACAGATAGACTCCGTCCCCATATGCGCCAAATCACTCTACAGATTCTGTGAAGGCATTTGGAAGTCGAGAACTAACATTACAAATTATTTACCTGTCACTAACTAATTTTAAGAAATCCTTTTAGAGCGGCAGAGAAGAAGATACCTTACGCGTAACTAGGGTTGCCACATCAGCGAAGTTAGAATTTCGTACCAACCTTAAAAAAATGTCGTATTTTACTTGTTTTCATGAAGAAATTCCCATCTGGTTAGGAATCACTGGTTTAGATTATATGAGTGTGCCGCGAGATTTTAAATTACAAATTCAGTGTGCCACATGTTGAAAAACGCTGCCCTAATGTAACCAAAAAGCCAGAAACTCAACACACTAGAAAAATATGAAATAACTTATACAGACACACGAAAACACACCCCAACGATATTCTCAACACACAACTCAATTTCAAAACACACACACTCTTTGACTCTACACTACGAACGCACCCACACAGGAAACAAGAGGCGCCAAGACCAACAACGACCAGTTCCGAAGATGACCGAAAATAGGTCGAAACATGTTAACAAGGTACGTTAATATTTATCACAAGAAAGTTCTTATCATACATATTCCGAAGTGATACAGTGTTAAAAGTTGTGTAATTAAGATGTATATATTATTATTATTATTTTTTTTTTTGGCTGGAGAAATTTGAGGGCATCCTTAAGCTCCGGATACACCTCGGCCTAATGTTACGCCACTGTGAGAGAGTATTCTGCGAAAGATTACATTTCTCTGAACCCTCGATGGTTTCCATGGAAGTTCGAGTAAAGGAAAACATAATTTAATATTTATTGAAAAGAGAGTTAAGGTAGATGCGCATACGCTGTGTCTTATCTCGGAGGATTCCACATATAAATGGTATTGTGCCAAGTTATTGCGTTATGTAACAAGTGGTCACATATCATTAGTGACAAGGCATGATTTGCTGGTACCAGATTTGTGGACATTCTGTAGTCCAGATTTTAATCCTATGGTTCATTTTGTGTAGAGTAAACTGGAAAGATAGTTTACGACAATAGAAAAATAAATGGTATTGAGCTGTTTAAAGCGACGCCTTGTGAAATGTTGGGATCAATTTCCTTAAGAATGAACACTAAGGGCCTAAATATCTCCTACCTTACCGACTTACTTACAAACTAGTCAGAGAAAGGGAAATCGAAACACCACGAAGACAATGGGCAAAAAAGTTTTACGTGCAACAAGAAACAAGAAGACAATGAAGTTGAAGATTGTAGTGTACACAGCAGTCTATCCTCGACTTTGTGTTCTCCCGCTCTAGGGAATACGGTTAATCTAGCACCCTAAATTTCATTTTACTCATATACAAAGATTCTCTGCAGGGTGCATATTAACTATTTAAAATTACGAATGACGACATCCAATATGTTTCCTCTTCCATACCTTTACTGCACACGATGGGGTGAAACCATTTAAAGGACGAAGGGTGTATTTGTATGTATGATGGAGACAGGAAAGCGAAAGAAATAAAGATTCGTCTCTGCCCCTCCTGCCAGCAAGAGCGGAGCTGCAGAACTTCCCTACTTGAATTGAAGATGTAAGACTGCACCGAGCTTCGGAGGGTGGCTGCTTTATTTCGCGGGGAGGACCACTGAGCACGAGTTTTCCCCATCATTTATATCTAAGGATATAAACCTTCTTCATATAAAGTCATCTATGTATGTAGATGACAAAATCCCTTCATCCGTGTCAAGGTGATTATTTTATTTTATTTTATTTATTTATTTATTTATTTATTTATTTATTTATTTATTTATTTATTTATTTATTTATTTATTTATTTATTTTACCTGGTAGAGATAAGGCCATCAGGCCTTCTCTTCTCCTCTACCAGGGAATTACAACTACAATATTAAGAATACAATTACAATTATAATTACAATTAATATTAAATTTACAGATACAATAAAAATCAAAGTACCGTCAACCGTGTATACTTTACACAAGGGGGTAACTTTACACATTTCTAGAAAAATGTTTAGAAGGCAGCACATTACAGACAATGTGTAGCAACTCCGTGGAACTGATTCTATGTGACAACAGCACATATGTGTGGTACACTGAAGTGTGTGCCATTATTAAAACTGCTATACAGTACATAATTTTTATAGAAATGTGTAAAGTTACCCCCCTTGTGTAAAGTATACCCGGTTGACGGTACTAAAAGATTAACTGATAAATAAAAGCTAGACAGTTTATTGTAAAAGTTAAGAGGAGAGAAACATTTTTTTTATTACTTAAGTAAAAATTAAACCTACTCTACGCAGTAAGAAAATGCTTAATAAGTTTGCTTTTGAACGCTACTAAATTCCGACAGTCTCTGATGTCACTGGGTAGGGTATTCCACAAGCGCGAGAGCGAGATTGTGTATGATGATGAATACGATGATGTCTTATGTGTTGGTATGGCTAGTATGCGGCTATTTTGCGTGCGTGTGAAGAGATTATGATATGATGACAGGTAACTGAAACGGGAGGCAAGGTAGGTAGGTGTGGAAGTGTGAAGGACTTGGAAAAGGAGAACAAGAGAATGAAAATTTCTACGTTCGTTAAGCCGTAGCCAGTTTAGAGTTTGGAAGGATGGGGTAATGTGGTCAGCGCGACGGACATCGCAGACGAAGCGAATACAAAAATTATGAACACGTTGTAATTTTTGCGACTGGTTGACATTGAGGTCAATAATCGAAGTGGGGCAATATGATGAAACACGACACTAATTTATGTTCAGAATTAAGAAATTTAATAATGTGAAATAAAACACATAGAAATTTCTGCAGTAAATGAGTAGAAACCCAACACAAGTTAAGTCGGGAAACAACAAAACACTACAAGCATTTTCATGACACAAAACTGGTCTGTGGTACTCACCAGACTCCATAAACAGCAAAAGTAGACGTGACAGCGATACACAAAGCTTGGCAGCCCACCTGCATAAAATAGAAAATTATTAGCAAAAATGACTAGCAATGCAATGCACAGAAACAACTCCTACCAGCCGAAGCATCAGTGTACTCTAAGGACATGGGTTAGAGTCATGTCGGGCTGATTACTAGCCTGAGGTTTTCAAACTTCAAGGCAAATGTCAAGTAATCCCATGGTCACTGATCTCGCATCAGTTACAAATCCCACTGACACTAGAAAACAGCGCTGTTGTTAGGCAAACCAGAAAAATGCGGCTTTGTTAACTTAACTTCTCCTAACCGAGCTTCTTTAATAAATCTGCTGTTTGAACGCTCTACAAGTTTTGATATTGATTCACCCAATCCGAGACAGTTGAAATATCAACTCTATAATAAATAATAACCTACTAGCACATTTCGTAAATATCGCGCCATTTTTCACTCATTTCACAGCTTCAAGTTTTTTTTTCTTTTTATTTTCTGGTTATAATAACACGTTTACGTTTTATTGACATCTTGAAAGCACACATCACATAAACATACCGCTCGTGTATCGTACATTATTTTGTGCGAAGATCGTTTATTACATACCTGAAAGAGGAATTTCTAATTAGTTGCAATGAAATCTCCATCTTCGTTTCTGTTCAATGACGGCAAATTTGCAAAACAAAAATATCTATCTTCAACATTGTTGCTTTAAAATATTTTCTGTGTTTACTATACTCCAGCAGGCAGTGATATACGTCTGTCTTTTTTTTCCCTCAGTCTATGATGAGTCTGGAATCTTGTTGATTTTTTCACGGCTTCCTTAATGTTACTTGCATCACAATGCAGTAACTTTAATGGAGTTGTAGAGTTTACTTAATTTTTGCAAATATTTAAAAACAATAATTAACAGTGAAATTTAGGTGAAATTGCAGTGGTAAGTTTCCAATTTATAATTATTACTATATTGAACGTCTCTAAAAATAATATGTTAAAAGCCTAAAGCAGTAAAATGAATAAGTTACTTAAGCGGTAAGAAGAGGGAAATTGTTATGTGTGTTAGTTTGGGAATACTGAATGTGGAATTTTAGACTTTCCGCGGATTGGTTTTATGCGGAAACCAAGCAAATACGCACGATCTTGCACAAAATAATATTTCGGCAATACAATATAAGTTCACCATTATTAGCAAATTTGTGTTAAAGTGAGTTGAATTAATAATGTATTTACTATTGCTATGACAACAGGTCTGTAAGCCTAATATTTACCCACAAGGGAAGACCCTGGACCTCCCGACGAGAATCGTCACGAAACTTTCTGAAGTGCACAAGCATGAGACCAAAGTAACTGGCATTTCGCAATCGCCCACATCCCCTATAACATATCTTATCGCGATCTATAAGCGGTTTTTTTTAAATCTGAAATTCTTAGGAAACCTCGGCTCTAAGGGCCTCGATTTCTTAAACCGCACTATCGACCTGAAAAGTGCCACAGTTCATGGTATGCAATACACTATAACATAGTATGCTCTAACAAGTGCTTATCACCTACATCACTGAAGTGAATACACGCAGAATCAGTTGTCACCTCTCATTTCACAATTATTCCTGGGTGGTAGGTGTTGACGTCGTACAAAATTTTGTCAATATTCTTCTGGGAATGTTAACTCCATATCCAGATAAAATTATTGCGAATCATCAGTGCGGTTTCAGAAATAATAGATCGACTGTCGATCAGATTTTTTTTTGTATTCGACAGATATTGGAGAAAAAATGGTAGTATAAGAGAACAGTACATCAGTTATTCATAGAATTGAAAAAGGCATATAACTCGGCTAAGAGAGAAGTTTTATATAGTCCTAATATTCTTATTGAATTTGGTATTCCCAAGAAACTAGTTCTATTAATTAAAATGTGTCTCAATGAAACGTACAGCAGAGTCCGTATAGGCCAGTCTCTATCTGATGCTTTTCCAATTCACTGTTGGCTAAAGCAAGGAGATGCACTATCACCTTTACTTTTTAACTTCGCTCTAGAATATGCCATTAGGAAAGTTCAGGATAACACAGACGGTTTGGAATTGAACGGGTTACATCAGCTTCTTGTGTATGCGGATGGCGTGAATATGTTAGAAGTAAATCCACAAACGATTAGGGAAAACACGGAAATTTTACTTGAAGCAAGTAAAGAGATAGGTTTGGAAATAAATCCCGAAAAGACAAAGCATATGATTATGTCTCGTGACCAAAATATTGTACGAAATGGAAACACAAAAATTGGAGATTTATCCTTCGAAGAGGTGGAAAAATTCAAATATCTTGGAGCAACAGTAACACTTGGGAGGAAATGAAACGCAAAATCAATATGGGAAATGCCTATTATTATTCGGTTGAGAACCTTTTGTCATCTAGTCTGCTGTCAAAAAATCTGAAAGAATTTATAAAACAGTTATATTATCGGTTGTTCTGTATGGTTGTGAAACTTGGACTCTCACTTCGAGGAGGAACAGAGATTAAGGGTGTTTGAGAATAAGGTTCTTAGGAAAATATTTGGGGCTAAGAGGGATGAAGTTACAGGAGAATAGAGAAAGTTACACAACGCATAACTGCACACATTGTATTCTTCATCTGACATAATTAGGAACATTAAATCCAGACGTTTGAGATGAGCAGAGCATGTAGCACGTATGGGTGGATCTAGAAATGCATATAGAGTGTTACTTGGGAGGCCGGAGGGAAAAAGACCTTTAGGGAGGCCGAAACGTAGATGAGAGGATAATATTAAAATGGATTTTTTGGGAGGTGGAATATGATGATAGAGACTGGATCTATCTTGCTCAGGATAGGGATCAATGGCGGGCTTATGTGATGGCGGCAATGAACCTCCGGGTTCCTTAAAGGCATTTGAAAGTAAGTGAGGTAGGTAGATGAAACGAAAGGCACGTAAACAAAGAACTACTTCCACTTCCACGTGAACTGAGGGTGACGAAAGCAGATTTTCTCATAACTTCAGAACAAGCTCTGACATTCTACCACCATTTCCGGAACATTCTTTTCCATAAAATGTATCCCACATTGCAAGAGATTCAGAATGCACTATCCTCCACTTGTGTCTCACTTGTGCTATTCCATAACAATCCATCACCCACTAAATAAGAGTGACCGGTTTTCTTACACATGTTGTGGAATAATAATGTGCACTGGGTGAATAGCCTCAGACTGTTTTCGTTAAGCTCCATCCTTTTCATTAATTAAACTGACAGGGAGACGACGGGACAAGAATGCTAGCTACATGAAAGTCTGCATTAATGACGGAGCAAATTAGCAGATGAAAATAAAAAATGTGCTGTCTATTATCCTACATATTTAATTAATTCTTTGTCCTGCCCACATTTACTTGAACAGACAATTTCCGTAAAAAGAATTTCTATAAATACTTGATTGAGTCTTAGATGAAAACGTTAACTTTTAAATGTAGAATTTCTATAAATACTTGATTGAGTCTTAGATGAAAACGTTAACTTTTAGATGTAGAATTTCTATAAATACTTGATTGAGTCTTAGATGAAAACGTTAACTTTTAGATGTAGAATTTATATAAATACTTGATTGAATCTCAGATGAAAACGTTAACTTGTAGATGTAGAATTTCTATAAATACTTGATTGAGTCTTAGATGAAAACGTTAACTTTCAGATGTAGAATTTCTATAAATACTTGATTGAGTCTTAGATGAAAACGTTAACTTTGAGATGTAGAATTTCTATAAATACTTGATTGAGTCTTAGATGAAAACGTTAACTTTTAGATGTAGAATTTCTGTAAATACTTGATTGAGTCTTAGATGAAAACGTTAACTTTTAGATGTAGAATTTCTATAAATACTTGATTGAAAGATGAAAACGTTAACTTTTATATGTAGAATTTCTATAAATATTTGATTGAGTCTTAGATAAAAACGTTAACTTTTAGATGTAGAATTTCTATAAATACTTGATTGAGTCTTAGATGAAAACGTTAACTTTTAGATGTAGAATTTATATAAATACTTGATTGAGTCTTAGATGAAAACGTTAACTTTCAGATGTAGAATTTCTATAAATACTTGATTGAGTCTTAGATGAAAAACGTTAACTTTTAGATGTAGAATTTCTATAAATACTTGATTGAGTCTTAGATGGAAACGTTAACTTTTAGATGTAGAATTTCTATAAATACTTGATTGAGTCTTAGATGGAAACGTTAACTTTTAGATGTAGAATTTCTATAAATACTTGATTGAGTCTTAGATGGAAACGTTAACTTTTAGATGTAGAATTTCTATAAATACTTGATTGAGTCTTAGATGAAAAACGTTAACTTTTAGATGTAGAATTTCTATAAATACTTGATTGAGTCTTAGATGAAAACGTTAACTTTTAGATGTAGAATTTCTATAAATACTTGATTGAGTCTTAGATGAAAAACGTTAACTTTTAGATGTAGAATTTCTATAAATACTTGATTGAGTCTTAGATTGAAACGTTAACTTTTAGATGTCATATGAGGATCGTACACATGACGTGTAAGATTATTGAAATAGTAACATAACCAATTAACCGAGTGTTTTGAATCTAACTTTCTCATTACAAATTGCCGTTATGGTTTCAGAAACAGTTGGCACAGTTAATGCAGTAGAAAATTTTGCAACTTCTATTATTCCTGGACTTGGAGACAATAATGCAATCTTGGCAATCTTATATGATTTTTCTAAGACTTTTGACTGCGTTGATCATGACATTATTATTTATATATTAGAATATTATTATGTGGCTGGGACATAGATGCGGACTTCTTTTAAATATTGGGGGAGCAGGGCTGCACAAAAGTGCGAGGAAACTTTAATTCCTGTTTCTAAAAAAATCGTGTCATGTTTTACAGAAAATAACCGTTACTAACAAAAGATCTGTTGTCGATATTGCAATTACAATTACAGTAAACCGTCTGCTTTCAGGATAATGCTCGTTACTTGAGAAATATGTAATATATTCGGAATCTCATTGTAAACATGAATATCTTTCCTAACCTACGAATTTTTAAGTGCCGATTTTTAACAACTTTAGGCCTAGTAACAATTGTTACACATCATGCGACTACGCATTTCTTGTAAAATTATGCAAAATTAATTACATGTAAAAAGCTAAAGGTAAAGGTATCCCCGTAACATGTCTTGAAGGCACTTGGGGGGGCATGGAGGTAGAGCCCCATGCTTTCCATGACCTCGGTACTAGAATGAGGTGGTGTGGTCGGCACCACGCTCTGACCGCCTTTTACCCCCGGGAAAGAACCGGTACTCAATTTTATAGAAGGCTGAGTGAACCTCGGGGCCATTCTGAAAGTTTGGCAACGAGAAAAAATCCTGTCGTCACCTGGGATCGAACTCCAGACCTTCCAGTCCGTAGACAGCTGGTCTATCAACTGAGCTACCCGGCCGCCAATTAATTACACGTACGTAATTAAAAATAATGCCTCTTGTGTAAAACGTAGAATATAAAGTATAATTTAGTTCCTTGTGAAATATTTCATTTATTTATCTCCTTACTAAGAATATTAAACGGAAATATTACGAAATATAACAAAAGAAAATGTGATTGGTTGCAGGAACGTAAATTTGTATAGAGAAAGTATTTGATACCTTCATAAAATAAACTGCAAACTCTTAAACGGCGAATGTTTTATTTTCCCCAATGTGAGGTCCAATGAAAAATAAAATAAAAATTTCCTGTAGCATATTTTGCACTAATGTTCTAGAAATTTCCTCTCTCTTTTAGACATCAAATCTTACGATACGCATTTTTTCACTACCCCTAATGACATTCATATTTAAGTGTATATTTTCGTAGAAATATCTTGTACCGATGCGAATGGGGAAGTCCAATTGTGTGAAACGAGTATTTTAAATAATTCTTAAATAAATTAATCAACTCTCTGGGAAAGTACTGCAAAATATTACTTGAAAATTGAATTAGTAACGAGTCGTAGAGAGAAGTTTCACAATCCAAAGAGGGGGTGGGGGGACGGTCGGTAATGAGAGAATGCACGGAGGTATCGCGTTGCAGTCGCCTCAGACTTATCGACGGCAGCGTGTAATTGCATTTGGGAATATCTTACCACGGAGCGGCGCTGCGGTATCGGGTTATTGCTCGAGAAGACCCTTCGGATGGAAGTATTCAAGGGGTAAGGGTAATCCCCACGGCCCACTGAAGGGGTACTTCCATCAAATGCACTTGTCTCACTTACACAACCGCCTTCATTTTAAAGAGTCACCGTCTCAGGACGAGGGGTAGGTTATGTCTGCAACCCCAACGCTAGTTAGCTTTCCACCCAGACGGCCCGGATTCGATCTTCGGCGGATATTGACCGTCAATCCACCAATACTCTTCATTTTCCCCTCATTTCATCTATAATCTGTAATAATACAGATACAGTCTCATGAATAATGTCAATTTTGGAGCAAAATCTTACTTAGTGCGTGTTGTTCCAAGAAACTGATCTAACGCTTGTGCAGACTCTTATTATGCCTCATTTCGATTATTGTGACGCTTTATTAAGTGATCTCAGGGTGGATTTATCCCAGAAACTGGAACGTGTTCATAATGCGTGTGTTCGTTTCATTTGTAATGTCCGCTACTACGATCACATTTCGCCTTCTTTCGATAAATTATTGTGGCTCAGGTTAAATGAGAGGAGAAAGTTACAGTCCCTTTCTCTCTTATACCGAATTTTGCACACCTCTACTCCCTCTTACTTATCTGTCCGATTCCACAGACTTTCTCGGTATCATGACTTAAATACTCGGTCACAATATGATAACACGCTACAAATACCACTGCACACATCATCTCTTTATTCTTCATCTTTCACTGTTGCTACTTCTCGTCACTGGAATTCTCTGCCGCCTGAAGTCAAGGGCTGCCGAACTTTAATTTCCTTTAAATGTAAATTAGAAAAATATCTTATGATGAGTTGCCAGACCTAACGCGTTGCAAATATTTAATGGAATGTGTTCCACTGTATTTATTTTTATTTTTTTTTGTTTCTTATTTTTATTATCTAAATCGTGTTTATTTATCACTTAATGTATTCCACTGTGTTGTTTTTTTATTATTAATCTATTTTTGTGTACATTTTATTCAATTGTCGGTTTCTGGTTTAATTATGTAAATCCTACTTAATTGTAATCTAATACTAATATGTATCAAATATTCATATGTATGAGGTCTCGCCCACCTCATTGAATATTGCATGACTAATATGAATTATTCTATTGTATTATTACTATTAAATACGGGAAAAAATATATATACTAATGTGTTTATTTTTATTTTTACTGTGTACATTTTTTTTATTGAATTATCTGCCTCTGTTTTTATGTGATTCGTATTTGATTCAAACAATATTAATATGTATTCCACTATGTTTATTGTTATTTTTACTGTGTACATGTTTTTTATTGAATTATCGGCTTCTGTTTTTATGTGATTCGTATTTGATTCCAACAACATTAATATGTATTCAACTATGTTTGTTTTTATTTTATAAGTAAATTTTATGTAACTACCTCTTTTGATCTCATTATGTACCCAAATTGTATCAGTATGTAATTACTTAATTTTGATCCAGTTTTATGTTCAACTGTGTAAACGAGTTTTAATCCTGGTTGTGTGTAAGAGAAGGCCTTAAGGCCTTAACTCTGCCAGGTTAAATAAAGCCATTATTATTATTATTATTATTATTATTATTATTATTATTATTATTATTATTAACCTTCAAAGTAAAGGCCATTACGTTATTATGATTCGAAATCACACAACAATTTTGCAGAATTGGTATGAAATTCATGATCATGAACAAAAATTTTGTTCTTGTCAGGACATTCACAAATATCAAGACTGTCACTATGTCTGCACAGTACACGCCTGCAATGCGCCAGGCACGCTTAAAACAAAGAGTGGATCTCAGAATTAAAAAAGTAGGAGTAAGCTTTTAAAGAATTGCTTTATTTCTTGCTAAGAGACAAGCAATTTCTGAGAAAGGGAGGGAAAGTTTTTAGATAGCAATAAACGGTTTCTTGTAAAATAACACATTATTATTATTATTATTATTATTATTATTATTATTATTATTATTATTATTATTACTACTTACTTACTGACTTTTAAGGCACCCGGAGGTTCATTGCCGTCCTCATATAAGCCCGCCATTGGTCCCTATCCTGAGCAAGATTAATCCATTCTCTATCATCATATCCCACCTCTCTCAAATCCATTTTAATATTATCTTCCCATATACATCTCGGCCTCCCTAAATGTCTTTTTCCTCCGGCCTCCCAACTAACACTCTATATGCATTTCTGGATTCGCCCATACGTGCTACATGCCCTGCCCATCTCAAACATCTGGGTTTAATGTTCCTAATTATGTCAGGTGAAGAATACAATGCGTGCAGTTCTGTGTTGTGTAACTTTCTCCATTCTCCTGTAACTTCATCCCTCTTAGCCCCAAATATTTTCCTAAGCACCTTATTCTCAAACACCCTTAACCTATGTTCCTCTCTCAAAGTGAGAGTCCAAGTTTCACAACCATAATGAACAACCGGTAATATAACTGTTTTATAAATTCTAACTTTCAGATTTTTTGACAGCAGACTGGATGATAAAATCTTCTCAACCGAATAATAACAGTCATTTCCCATATTTATTCTGTGTTTAATTTCCTCCCGAGTATCATTTATATTTGTTACTGTTGCTCCCAGATATTTGAACTTCTCCACCTCTTCAAAAGATAAATTTACAATTTGTATATTTCCATTTCGTACAATATTCTCGTCACGAGACATAATCGTATACTTTGTCTTTTCGGGATTTACTTCCAAACCTATCTCTTTATTTGCTTCCAGTAAAATTCCCGTGTTTTCCCTAATCGTTTGTGGATTTTCTCCTAACATATTCACGTCATCCGCATAGACAAGCAGCTGATGTAATCCGTTCAATTCCAAACCCTCTCTGTTATCCTGGAGTTTCCTAATGGCATACTCTAGAACAAAGTTAAAAAGTAAAGGTGATAGTGCATCTCCTTGCTTTAGCCCACAGTGAATTGGAAACGCATCTGACAGAAACTGACCTATATGAACTCTGCTGTATGTTTCAGTGAGACATTATTATTATTATTATTATTATTATTATTATTATTATTATTATTTATTATTATTATTATTATTATTATTATTATTATTATTATTATTATTATTATTATTATTATTATTATTATTATTAATAGAGAGGGTTTGGAATTGAATGGGTTATATCAGCTGCTTGTCTATGCGGATGATGTGAATATGTTACGAGAAAATCTACAAACAATTAGGGAAAATACGGGAATTTTACTTGAAGCAAGTAAAGAGATAGGTTCCTCGGGTCCAAGACGCAGCGACAAAATGCAAGATCTTGTACAGGGACATCATTTTACTTTTACTTCAATTTTTATTGTACCTGAGTTTTTGAATGTATTTCACTCCCACCCCTTCTACTAAGGAAGTTCCAACTCCACACAGAACCAAGACCGCAGATAGTAAGCAGTACTGAGTTACTGGGTATAGTAAGTTCCAAAAATATGTTCGCGTTTTCCAGTGACGAAAGAGCTTTCAATATTGAATCATATTTTCGCACAGGTACTGTCCGTTTGCCTACATCGCATCCCGATTTCCCCCACCTGCTTCTGCTCGCCCCTCTGTAAAAGCTGGGCTGTCTTAGCTCTGTTCTGAAAACATTAATTTCTCTTAGGAATTGGACGTTTACGTAATATTATACAGCTGTTTAATTTAACTTAAAGAAAAGGGCCTCGTTAAGTAACTAACTGTCACGTGATTTCCTCCCTTTATACAATCCTGTGGCATAACCACTTGGACGGACAGTAGATAGCATGTCTGAGTAATTTTATATTTTCGGGTCGGGCAGAAGTGAAAATTGAATTCACAGTACGTAGAGTAGGTACAGAATTATTTCAACATGAGTTACTAGTACGAAGGACGAAACTGGCAATTGGAATTAGATGCAATAGTCTATAGTGCGATAATATGCACAAAAGAACTGAAGCCTGTATCGAAATGAACGGCCACCATTTTCAAAATTGTGTTTAAATATTCATATTATGATTATTTTTTAATTTAACTTCTTTCTCTATATTGTACGCTAATGTGCTGTAGACAGTATACACTGCATAATGAATACGTTCGCATGGATAACTCACTTCGTGAGTAAAAACACTTATTCTTAATACAGCACTGTACTTTGATTAAAGAAAAACCTAATGAAAATTATCAAACTCAAAATCGCGATATTTCCTAGTTTACGTAAATGGATGAACTACTTTTCTTCCATCCTATACCTAGTAGAGTGATTTGTGTTTTACGCCAGTATCATCGAACTCCAGTCTTGGAGGGGGGAGCAAGCAGTGTTTCCGGTTCTCTAAAGGTATAGACAGGTTAATATTAAAAATGTTAGTAAAATAAAATGATGTCCCTGTACTTGTTTATAACTGATGTGTGTTTAAAATTGTTTTAGGAAACGTGGGCCCTACTAGTGTCTTGCAATGTTCGAACGTGACAGAGGCAATCAAGACATTAAAAACTTCGTGTTATATCAAATGAAAAACTATCGCAAGATCTGTACTGAAATTCATGAGCGGTTAAAACATGAAGGGGTGAGAGTAGAGGGCAGCGAATATTTTTACAACAAGGTGGAACAAACACGACAGGCCTCCTCCTGCAGAGCGAACATCGGCGGATATCGAACTTGGCCACATTCAACAAAATTGAACCGAACATAGCGCCTGCAATGCTCAGTGCCACGGTGATTAAAAACAACAGCAGTAAATCGGATCATCATCTCTTCATGGATTAGGAGATTTCTCCTGTTCCGGCCTCACGTCTCTCCCCATTTCTTCATCGGTCTTCCAACGTCTCTTCTCCCATGTGGTTGAAAATCATACGTCATTTTAGGGTAACGAGTTTTATCCATCCTCTGCAAATGATTTCTCCATTTGTCTTTATATTCTTTTATTTTATAATTTATTGGAGAAATGTCTTCTCTCATTTCTTCATTTTTTATTTTATCCATTATTTTAAATCATTTAATAGCTCTTAGGTATCTCATTTCTGCCGCATTTATCTTATCACATTCTTTTTCTTTTATCGCCCATGTTTCACAACAATACGTTGGATTCGACACTGTTTTTAAACTAGTTTCCTTTCTTGTTTTTCTTTTAATGTTCTTGCTAGAATTCTACTATTCTGGAATTTACTTACATTATTATTTTGATCTTGATTATTATTCATCTGTTATATTACATCCTAGGTAGTTAAATTTCTGAACGTGTTCCAGTACTATATCGTTTATTACTATTTTGGATCTATGAGGGTACTTTCCTTGAAAGGCTATTATTTTCGTTTTATTAGTTGTAATTTTTAAGTCCATATTATTCTAACACATTTCTCAATTCAAAAACATTTTCGTTTTTGCAAATCATTTTCTGTTTCTTGTATTAGTATAATGTCATCAGCGTAGAGTAGCATATTCATTATATTATTCCTACTTATTCTAATCCCTGAAGGTAATTTCCCGTTTAGCCGTACACTAATATGGACAAAAAATTATTGTTGCCATGGGTGATGAAAGATTTCCAAGGAATTGTACACATTGCATTATTCCTATTTATTCTAATCCCTGAAGGCAATTTCCCGTTTAGCCGTACACTAATATGGACAAAAAATTATTGTTGCCATGGGTGATGAAAGATTTCCAAGGAATTGTACACATTGCATTATTCCTATTTATTCTAATCCCTGAAGGTAATTTCCCGTTTAGCCGTACACTAATATGGACAAAAAATTATTGTTGCCATGGGTGATGAAAGATTTCCAAGGAATTGTACACATTGCATTATTCCTATTTATTCTAATCCCTGAAGGTAATTTCCCGTTTAGCCGTACACTAATATGGACAAAAAAATATTGTTGCCATGGGTGATGAAAGATTTCCAAGGAATTGTACACATTGCATTATTCCTATTTATTCTAATCCCTGAAGGTAATTTCCCGTTTAGCCGTACACTAATATGGACAATAAATTATTGTTGCCATGGGTGATGAAAGATTTCCAAGGAATTGTACACATTGCATTATTCCTATTTATTCCAATCTCTGAAGGTAATTCCCCGTTTAGCCGTACACTAATATGGACAAAAAATTATTGTTGCCATGGCTGATGAAAGATTTCCAAGGAATTGTACACATTGCATTATTCCTATTTATTCCAATCTCTGAAGGTAATTCCCCGTTTAGCCGTACACTAATATGGACAATAAATTATTGTTGCCATGGGTGATGAAAGATTTCCAAGGAATTGTACACATTGCATTATTCCTATTTATTCTAATCTCTGAAGGTAATTTCCCGTTTAGCCGTACACTAATATGGACAATAAATTATTGTTGCCATAGGTGATGAAAGATTTCCAAGGAATAATTGTACACATTGCATTATTCCTATTTATTCTAATCTCTGAAGGTAATTTCTCGTTTAACCGTACACTAATATGGACAATAAATTATTGTTGCCATGGGTGATGAAAGATTTCCAAGGGATTGTACACATTGCATTATTCCTATTTATTCCAATCTCTGAAGGTAATTCCCCGTTTAGCCGTACACTAATATGGACAATAAATTATTGTTGCCATGGGTGATGAAAGATTTCCAAGGAATTGTACACATTGCATTATTCCTATTTATTCTAATCTCTGAAGGTAATTTCCCGTTTAGCCGTACACTAATATGGACAATAAATTATTGTTGCCATGGGTGATGAAAGATTTCCAAGGAATAATTGTACACATTGCATTATTCCTATTTATTCTAATCTCTGAAGGTAATTTCCCGTTTAACCGTACACTAATATGGACAATAAATTATTGTTGCCATGGGTCATGAAAGATTCCCAAGGAATTGTACACAAAATATATTCCATTTTTTTACCTGCTGGAATTCCAATCCGTTCTCCGATATAAAAGTGCAAAGTGATATCGGTGCGCAACGAGAGTCATACAAAAGAAAGTGGGGCTTTTCAGTTAATGAAACTCAAAGATGAAGAGGACAGGGTTTCAAATTGCTGCAGTACAGTAATGAACTTCCAAATGTTCCCCTCAGGTCTCGTCTCGAGATTTTTAACAGAGAATCTCCTCCTTAGCACTAAGTTAGGGGATGTAAACAAAAAGAAGTTGACGGGAGGGCTGCAAGAGAAAGGCTTGCAAACGTTAGCAAATTCTAAAGTTTTTCAAGAGTTGTATGTACGTGTGTGGGCGTGACAAGTGACAATCAGATTAAAATACAGACTCTTTCTCAACTTCTGTCCGTTCCCCCTCTCTTTTCAGTATTTTCTTTCTTCTTCTATTTTTTTGCTCTGTGATTCTAATAGGCCTAATTTTAAATTTTAAATTATATCTTCACTGTCTCTTACGTTTTATATTCCAACCCATTCGAGACTTTCATTCCAGCATCAAAAGTTTTGCAGTGGAGAAATGCAGATGAAGTGTAATTTACAAATCGAGAGGGTTTCATCAAGGCTCAGCTGACGGAAACCGTTATTCTAACGACGACTGGCGAGGAGGCTCTGATTCAAGTTTGTAAGATGCTGCATAAAATAGACCAGATCACCTCCTATTATCCTCTCTTTAAATATTTATCTACCTCTAATCCCACAAATGGGGAACAGCGTTCTTGTCGGACAGTCGGGTTCATATCTCTGTAATCTATGGTTTTAACGTATTATTCGCGCTAGCATATAATTAAAAATTAGTTACAGCAATGGGAAACTACAGTAGAACCTCTATTATCCGTGGTAATGAAAGGGATAGAATTAACGGTTAATCGAAAACATCGGATAATCCGTACCCTAAAATATTTTCGTAAATTAAATGAATAATAATCGAACTTTAGGAATTTTCTCCGTGGTCTTGTCTTTAACACGCTAGATAGTGAATCAGAAGTTCACTAATTTAAGTTCGGTTGTCGACGACGTGTTTTTAAGGGGCAAGGAAACTCCTTGTAATGGCTTTCAGCGGAAGGATTGGAATAGTAGATGTCTCATATTATAGACTTACAAACTTTATGCACACTTTATCCTTGATACTTATTAAATCGCACACAGTTGCAACATCAGTCTCGTATTCTGATGCGAGATGAGCCAGAGATTCTCTTTCCCCAAACCACTAAAATATTTGCACTTTTTTGGACACTTAGCACGAACACGCTTTCTTTTGACACTTATGAAATACATTTTGTTTTTAAGTTGTACAGTACGGCAACTTCAACAGTAGACCATACTGTGTAAGTGTAAAGATTTGTAATAACACTCTAGAAAAAATATGTAGGCCTACTAATATAACGTACAGTAGTCATTTATTTGTTCTGTAGCAAAAAACAAACAAACAAAAAGAGCGAGAAAAAGACAGTCGGATAATCCGCCAATCGGTTAATAGGGAGACGGATAATCGGGGTTGTACTGTATGGCATCACGTCACTTTTCCTTGAGATCAGCTCTATGCGGAGTAGGTAACCAGGTGGCAATAATGGCTTGGATAAAGTGCGAAATGAAGAAATAAGAAGAAAAACGGAATATCAAAATTCTATTGTTGGCTATATTCGTAGCAATCAGTGCGGCCATGTTCGCAGGATGAAAGAAAGATGTTAGAATGGATTGCTGATGACAGGGGGAAGAGGGGAAGGCCACGGACTACATGGATGGAGGAGATTGATAAATCTGTGCAATGTAAAGGAGATAGAGCAGGAAGGAGAAGAAAAGTTTGAGCACACGAAGATTCTTAAGCATATACATGTGTATGTGAGTGTGTCATTCAGTCTGATTAACGAAATACTTTACTTATAAGCGATGTATGCAATGGAAGGGCAAAGAATCTGGTTACCCTACCCCATGATTTCTTGTCTTTTTTGCCTCATGAGTGATGTCTTAGTGGTATCACTTCTGAGATTCCAACCTGTCTTCCGACATTAGACTCAACAACAACATATATACCGTTTTTAGGAAGAAAATAGGAGAATAAATTATAAAAAATAAAAAAAAAAAACAATTTTCCATCCAATATTCCTATTTTTTTTTCGAAAATCAGGATTAAAATAAAAACTTGTATACCTCTTCTTAGAAAATATAACAATTAAAATGGATGCAATTTAAGAATAGTCATAATGTGATACACAATTTTAAAGATGGTAAACTAAATAATAAGTTGGAAATATAAGTATAAACTTTTACCAAATATCCCCATTTCCCCCTAAGAACGTTGACTACCAGATTAAATTAAGTTTTCTACTAGATCAAAGAAACTTTATCAATCACAACGGTGTGATATTAAAGTTGCATATTTCACACGTGTCTGTTTCCTTTTCCGACTCTAAAAGAAACTTACAATCATCCATCAAATAAACAGGATTTAGGTTTCTCGTTATCGTACAATATGTACAAGGAAAACTTATATACTGCAATGGTTTCATGATATGTTGGATCCTAGTTGCATGTTGGTTGTAGTTGTAGTCAGATATTATGCAGGTTGGAACACGTGTTCTGTAGTGGTGAATTTCTTAAATAAATAAATTAAGCCCATTAGTCCTACTAGATAACATTATATAATGAATTTATTAACATAGTGTTATATTTACTCTGTAATTTGCCAATTATAGCTACATTTTACATTTTGGCTATGATATCTATACTTAACTCTTTTTAATTTATTTTTATTTGGTATTTTTCATTTATATCTATATCTGTGTCTTTTATTTAGGTACAAGTAGTATGTATTTGTTTTTTTTTTCATTTTTAATTTTGTATCTTGCATTTGTTTCTGTTTTATCTCTTTTTTCATGTTATATGCAATTCTGTGTTTTTTTTAAACAAATTTGTACTGTCTACTGTAATTGGGGCTTTGGCCTGTTATAGACATAAATAAATAAATAAATAAATAAAATAAATAAATACATAAATAAGTAAATAAAATAAACAAATAAATACATAGATAAATAAATAGATAAATAAAATAAATAAATAAAATAATAAAATAAATAAATGAAATAAATACATACATAAATAAATAATATAAATAAATAAATACATCAATAAATAAGTAAAATAAATAAATACATAAATAAATAAATAAAATAAATAAATAAAATAAATAAATAAAATAAATAAATAAATAAATAACCTACACACTGGCTTCTGTGACTGTCTCAATACGTTGATGGGCTTCGAAATAAGCTAACATAGAATACGAGTATTTCTGGCTTAAATCTCAAATCTCTCCGCAGTTCATATGAAGAGAAGGCATATGTCACTGTTGATAGTGATTTGTCCGTCGGATGGGGACGTTAAGCCTGGCGGCCCCCTCGGTGCTATTCGACGCCTATATGTATTTCTGAATTAGCCCATACCTGCTACATGCTCTGCCCATCTCAAACGTCTGGATTTAATGTTCCTAATTATGTCATGCGAAGAATACAATGCGTGCAGTTCTGTGTTGTGTAACTTTCTCCATTCTCCTGTAACTTCATCCATCTTAGCCCCAAATATTTTCATAAGCACCTTATTGTCAAACACACTTAGCCTTTGTTCCTCTTTCAAAGTGAGAGTCCACGTTCCACAACCATGTAGAACAACAAATTCTAATTTGCAGTTTTTTTGAGAGCAGACTGGATAGCATAACCTATGAAGAATTAAGACGAAGTTATCAATGACACAGTGTTCAAACGCAGGACCGTGGAAACAAAGCTGCATGTTGACATTTTCGTGACGATAAATGCACAGAAGTAGGTATGTTTCTGCAAGAGACGAATTACATCCTCCAAATATTCCCTTTATTTTAAACAGACCTACTTCCAGTGTCGAGATTGCAGTACAGAAGCTTTGGAGAACTGAAGGAGTGAAAACTCTTAAGAAAAGCAAACTATTCTCAAGAAAACTTCCGAACAGAAAAATAGTTCATTTCAAACAGCTCATAAATTTCCGAAGCTCGATGTCTAATCTGTTTCTTCATAGAGCATGATGCCAACCTAGGACCCTAATCGTCATTATCATTCTGCTACAGCCATTCTTTCTTTTCACAGAGGCGTTAAATAAGAACTTCATTTGATAAAATGTCATTAAATCAAGCCGCGATCTTGTAATATCTGCAGAACTGCTTAATGAACAGCTTTTGTCGCAATGTTGAACTTGTTATCAATGTTTGCACTTTTCCTTTGCGCGCCCTCCCCCTCGTTAATGTCTTTACTCAGTTTAACTTATTTCTACGCTACGAGTCTAATTGAGATGTGAAGAGATTAATTTCCAGTTCGTTAGAATGATCGTTTCCTCCTCCGCGGAAAGTGAAGTGGCACTGGAGAGCGAGTATCGACTTAAATCCTTAACATAATACGAGACTTGAGCTGCGAGACGGGCCGGAGTTCAATTACCGGCATCTCTGTAACATGTGAAGTATTCCATTCACCCATATTCTAATTTTTATAAATGACCTTGGCCCCATAATAAAAGGAATAGGTTATCCTACACTATTTGCAGATGACACAAGTATCATAATTACAGACAAGAACTTTGCCACATTCAAATACAAAACAGAAATAATTCTGCTTAAAATTTATGACTGGTTTAAAACCAATAAACTAGCATTAAACATTAATAAAACTAACATATTTCAATTTAAAACCACTTAAAATTTAATCTCTGAAACATTGGACACAACTATCAACAATATACCTCTACTAGAAACATCAACAACCAAATTTCTTGGTTTGCATATTAATAATACAATAAATTGGAAAAATCATATCAAAGAAATAACCCCCAAACTTAACTCAGCATGCTTCGCAATTAGGTCGTTACAACAATTTCTAAACAGCAGTTATCTTAAAGACAATATATGTTGCCTATTTTCATTCCATTATGTCCTACGGAATAATATTTTAGGGAAATTCTGCAGATAGTAAAAATATATTCTTATAACAAAAAAGAGCGATTCGAATAATAGTTCTATCAAAGGCTAGAGAATCATGTAGATTATTTTTAAAAAAATTAGAGATTCTAACCTTAACAAATCAATACATATACTCTATAATAAATTTCCTCTTATGTAATAAAGAAAATTTTCCAACTAATTCAGCCATATATTCAGCCACACATAGGCTACCCGCAGAAAGAATGATTTTCATACGCCATCATAAAATTTATCATGCTATCAAAGGGGAGTACGTCACAAGACGATAAAAATGTTCAATAGTCTTCCTGAAGACATTAAGAATCATAGCCAAACCCCTGCATTATTTAAGATAAAACTAAAAAATTACTTAACATCTCACACTTTCTATTCTGTAGATGAATTCTTGACATTTCACAGTACTGTGTAAATATGTTAATACTATTAAATGGTAAACATATTACATTGTATAAAATATTATTGTTATTAAGGTATTAATTCTGTACATATTTCATATTTGCATTTCATATGTATTGCATTTACATTTAAACGTAAGAATTGGACATGTTCTTTATTCTATGCTATAAAGCAAATGTAAGAATATTATGGAACGAATAAATCTGTCTGTCTGTCTGTCTGTCTATCCATATAATCGCTTCTGAATGTCATGTGGTTTAAAATCCACGTTAACTGGTGAAAAGTGAAATATTCTACAAATAGACTACAGAATGTCCCTTCACTGCTTCTGTCTCACTTTGAAGTGTCAGAATACTGAGTCCTTGAACGGCTATTACACGTGGGAATTTAACCAAGATGTAAAATACGCGTCAGGGTCGTAACTAATTTGGGTTGAATCTGTATAAACATAGACACCCATTACACATCCTTCTCGAGTCAAGTCGGCACAGAAATTCTCTGCGCCTCTATTTCTTCGTCGTGCATGTTCCATCTCCTGTAGGTGGGTATTCTACAAGCTACTCATCAATCGGACCTTAATGGTTCATGCCATTTTCCTAGTTATATATATTTCAATTCTTTACTCTACATTTTATTTTATAGTTTTAATGTGATAGTTGTATAAATCCCATTCAAGATGTTTCAAATCACTATTCACAGCTCTTAAAAATTTAATAGCTTGAATAAAGTGATAACTTTGTGACATATTTGCAGGTCTAATCTTCTACAGTTACTTACTTACTTACTTACTGGCTTTTAAGGAACCCGGAGGTTCATTGCCGCCCTCACATAAGCACGCCATCGGTCCCTATCCTGAGCTAGATTAATCCATTCTCTATCATCATATCCCACCTCCCTCAAATCCATTTTAATATTATCTTCCCATCTACGTCTCGGCCTCCCTAAAGGTCGTTTTCTCTTCGGTCTTCCAACTAACACTCTATATGCATTTCTGGATTCGCCCATACATGCTACATGCCCTGCCCATCTCAAACGTCTGGATTTAATGTTCCTAATTATGTCAGGTGAAGAATACAATGCGTGTAGTTCTGTGTTGTGCAACTTTCTCCATTCTCCTGTAACTTCACCCTTCTTAGCCCCAAATATTTTCCTAAGCACCTTATTCTCAAACACCCTTAACCTCTTTTCCTCTCTCAAAGTAAGAGTCCAAGTTTCACAACCATAAAGAACAACCGGTAATATAACTGTTTTATAAATTCTAACTATCAGATTTTTTGACAGCAGACTGGATGATAAAAGCTTCTCAACTGAATAATAACAGGCATTTCCCATATTTATTTTGTGTTTAATATCCTCCAGAGTATCATTTATATTTGCTACTGCTGCTCCAAGATATTTGAACTTCTCCACCTCTTCAAAAGATAAATTTCCAATTTTTATATTTCCATTTCGTACAATATTCTGGTCACGAGACATAATCATATACTTTGTCTTTTCGGGATTTACTTCCAAACCTATCTCTTTACTTGCTTCCAGTAAAATTTCCGTGTTTTCCCTAATCGTTACTCTAATCTTCCACACACGCTTTTAATCTGTTGTACACGTATTTACCTATAGTAAAATGAAATTAAACAGTCCTTGTAAAATATCATTAAGATTATGAATAATATTCTAAAAAATTCACTTATTTAATACCATTATTTTGGTTTTACTGCTACAAACAGTACATTGATATCCTTTATGAATATTTTCGGAATAGAATAACACTCACTGTACTTAATTAAATATGAAGATGTGGTTAATACAAATCATTTACAATCAACTATTAAACCCAGACGATCATATCGCTACTCCACTTGGCTCGCCCTCCTGTACCGCTGCATTACAATGTCTGATCGATTATTCTGTATCCGTTTGCCGTTGCTGTCACTTCCAGACGATCCAATCAACGTGTTCTATTTAGCTTAAGAACAGAATTTATTTACATGAGTAGGTTTACAAACCGCAGCGCAAACCTCACACTGTCAACCCTTGCTTTCCATAGGCCTACATAAACAATACAAAAGAATTCCATGAACAATCTTCAAAGGGCAAAAGAAGTATTTCTTTCCATAAACCCGTGTCATCTTAACAGCTACAGGGAATAGAAATCGGCATAAATGTTACAACCTATTCCGTCCATTTTAACTTTGTGTGATTATTGAGCCATTCACTAGGATTGAAAAATGAATATGCTACTTATAACGTTTTGTTTTCTTAGAGGTTAATCGCGAGCAATGAAGTCCCTTGACCTTTCGCATTTGATTTGTCACAAACAAGATCTGCCTGCATCAGACTTCAGTTCCTGTTTACTGATGTGTATTGTTAACTCATGTGTCCTCTGGTTGCAATTCTTCCACTTCGATTTATCGTTAAAAATTGCATACTTGACTGCATGTAGCAACTTATACAGCTAATTTAGATGAATTTTTGTACATTATTTATTTGCCTGCTTGACTGCTTGCTGGCTCGCTCGTTTATTTATTATTTACATTTATTTATTTACTTATATTTATTTATTCATTCAATTTATTCAATACAATAATTCATTTACTTCATTTATTCATTTTCTCAATAATTAATTAATTCATTCATTCCATTCGTTCTTTCGTTCGTTCATTCATCCATGCATTACCTTAGGCTTACATCCATCTTGGATAAATTCCACTTTTACGTCTGCATTTTTAAGGCGACACTGCACTAAAAATGATGACCTTTTTCCTAATCAATTTTTTCAACCTAACTTTGAGAGCACATTTATTATGTAAAGGACTCCCAAACGTTTTTGGCTTTTTGATTTTTCATTTTTTTTCTATTCTTCTTAGAAATATTTTCAAATCCCAAGTTTTTAGTAGAAGATCTCAATTTTTATTCTTCTTTCTGTTTGCTTACATTCACGAGACATAGAGAAACATTTCTGTGCATTCATTGTATGAAATATCTCATGTATTCACATTCAAAAATGTCTTTTAAATTTTAGAAATATTATTTTTCCTATAATTCATAAAAAAAATATCACTAAAATAAACTAGCAGCATTTCTCACAAATAAATGCACAGAAACATCCAGCTACCTCATAAATATTTGCATTAAAATTTAACCCAGATTTATTAATATTTGGCATAAAAAAGTTGATATTGAATCAAGAAAAATAAACTTATGGAAAAATGGATTTGAAAGTAAAATGAATAATTATGTAAATTAAAACTCTCCTCCGTTACATTCATCTAGTAACTTCAGGGAGCCAACTTTAGATTTCTATTAAAAAATTTGTAAAAAAGATGTCTTTGATGAAAAAATAATGTTGACAGCTCTTTAAATGACACGCCTCCATACAGCCTTAATTTTAAGGGGAGAGGGTGGTATTTTTTTGGTGAAAAATGAGTAAATTAAAAAAAAATTCTTTAAAATATTCTGTGATATGTGTGGAATGCATAGCATAACATTTTGTGGGTATTTGTGCCCTTATCGGATGCTATTTTTAAACTTCCTGCGTTATGAATTTTTAAATCACTCGCCCACTTTTATTGTTGTTTCCGGTAAATTAAATTTTCAATTTTTTTTTCTTTAAAATACCCTTTGATATGTGTGGAATGGACTAATATCAAAATTCTGTTACAGACTGTTTGTAGAACATGCTTTTGCAAAATCCTGTTTGAATCTGTCTTTAAAAACGGTTTAGATATATTGGTTTTAGTACAATCCTGCATTGAGTATATTTTTTTCAAATTAGGGCCCCCAAATAATTTTTTTTTATATTTTTATTTGGTTGAGCTCTCTACATACAAAAAATTAATATTTTACACCAAATGGGAAAAAAGTTTTAAAAAATACCATCCTCTCCCCTTAAAAAAGTTAAACATATTTGTAATCAGAATTGAACTAAATCTATTTAGGGTATGAAAATGTACATTCTAAAGGAGTGAAATAGCCAATGAACATTTTTTGGAAAATGTACATGCTCTTCAATGGAATCTCTCCTTAAACACGAGCTACTCGCGCATTCTCTTTTCTTTTCTTCAACTTTATTGCACTCTCACTCTCTCTCCCTCCCCCCCCTCTCTCTCTCTCTCTCTCTCTCTCTCTCTCTCTCTCTCCCTCTCTGTGACATACGAATATCAGACAGCATTTGAGTATCTCTTCGTGTTGGTTTCCAGCTACAAATCCAGTGGACCAGGTTTTCTTCTCGGCAGGAGAATGATGATTCGTATTCTCTTGACACGCAGAATGTGCGTCCCTTACGCTTGGTCTTGTCATAGAAATCTTAAGCTTCATGCCGACAGGTGCGTGTAGCCTGCAGCTTCATTCTCGGTCAAGCGAGTATCTCAGTTTGAAGTAATAAAAATAACACAATTAGGTTTTAAATCACAGTTGACTCTTCTACAGAATTTGTTCCACTTGAGACAGTTCAATAATGAAGATGAAATAATTTAGTTCGAAAATTAAAACAACACACAATAACATAAACGGTACAAAGTGTGAATCACATATTTCTGTTTCATTTCACAAAGTCTCTTCTTTCAGGAAGAAAGTATTCCAGGCAGTTCAGAGTAGGCGGATTGTTTTCCGTTTAAATCGAAAGTTTCAAATTAAATGTGTACAATTTATAATTAAATTTAGTACAGTTAAATACTGAGCAAAGACATCACCAATATTGGCAAGAACTAACTGAAAAGATTAAGTAAAAAAAAAAAAGCGATAATAAAATTCGATTGATTTCGAACTCTGGAAACAGCTGAGCAAAAGGAGCTACAATCGTAGGAGTTTCAGAAAATTCATTTTTTTTTTTTTGCTCATTAAATCATTATGGAAAACGATGATTTCTTGTTCAGTTTCTCATAACTAATGACTTACGAGTCACGTTAAGTTGTGGAATTCCAGGTTCCACAATCAAGGTAAAATCACTCTAGCTGCATTTCTTGTTTGTGGTTTGTAACCGTATGAAGTATGGCACAAGACTTTAATCATGTTTAAATGCTTCTCATGTGACATTTAAATAGCTTCGACATATGCCAGAGAGGTTAATGCAACTCTGCGCCTCGATACAAATATATATATATATATATATATATATATATATATATATATTATTTTTAAGCTAACCTCTCCTTTGTACTCTGGATCCTAGTGGTCAGCCGTAGATGTCTCAAACTGTGGCATTAGTAGTAAATGAGTTGAAGGTAAGTTGAAAATGAAAGAGGCGCACAATGATGGCAAGTTCAAGCTCTAGAATGATTATAATTCGCCAGAGCCGTAACAGTATGTCGTCTGCCAAACATTTCAGTCCCTTCGAAATATTGTTTTCCTCTCTCCACTGGTACTCCAAAATTTTACAAAACAATAATATCCCTGACATTCAACGGAAAGAAGAAAAGAGAAGAAAGTAATTATGATGAAGAAGGTTGAAACAATAAGAGGTAATAGAAAGGAGAAGAATCAGAGGATGAAAGGAGAAAGAAAAGAGGGAATGGGTGCTGAAAGGGGTAAAATGAGGAAGAGAAACAAACGAGAAAAATAAAAAAGGAGAGAAGAACGAAGAAGAAATATAAGAAAATTATTAGAGAAGAAACTCAGAACAGAACAAGGCCAGAATACAGTGTCGAGTTGGAGGAGGAGAAAAAAAAAAGAGAAAAATAAATTGGCAGAGTCAACGATTATAGCAAATATATACAAATTAATATATAAATTTATTCTCCGTGAGCCACGAATTTAAAAACATTCTGCACTGATGGACACGACGCAATGTAGCAAAGGATTGTTGTATTAATTGAAGGGACTGTTATAGGCCTACTTGTGAAATAAAAGTTACCTTTCAACACAATTCTGAAATTAAATCACCCGATTTATTTGAAGCTCGCAGTTGAGTAGTCCAATTAGAGTGCGGTCACTTGCAGCAAGTGGATTATTAATCACGCTCGATTCAGAAACTTCTGCCTGCCAGCCGCATGGCGTAATTTTCGGACTTCTCTACACATTTTCTGCGGGCTCCAGAACATCTGCAACTGCCGAATCAAGAAGTTGTAACTCGTCAACTTCGCTAACATTCTACGGAGGGTGGAAACACGAGATTCATCGGTTCAAACCCGGCCGAGGCGTAGCTTCTTTGGGAATACTGCGAAGACGGGAATTTGATCTCATACAACTTTTCCTTGAATTATATGATCTTAGGAAAAAGTTACCCTCTTTTCCTCAAATAGGACTATGTAATAATTCTAATGTGTAAATGCTTAATTCCTTCATACAGATTTCTCACCTCAAAAACAAACTCACATTGGAAAATTCACACGTAGAACTAAGATCTGCATAAAGAAATTTTCAGAAAAAGTCAAGCACAAGATCCATTTCTTTTATATACTTAGAAACAGTATTGACCATACATTCATTCTGAAAATTAGGGCGAAGAGAAGCCTCATCATTCACTCTATCTGTTGAACAATATCAGCTCTAGCTCGAACCACTGCCCTTGGACTCATCAATCACTTTATCTTCTGATTTAACTGCTGAACAATAGATCTATCCAGTGTCCTTGGAATCATCGATCGCTTTATCTGCAGAACAAATTCGACTCTAGATATCAACGTAAGAAATGGGACACAACCAGATCCAACTCTGTCGCCACAATGATATATTTGGATATCGGGGTTGTGTGTTAAATCTATTATTATTATTATTATTATTTTTTTTATTATTTATTTTTTTTTTTCAGAGGGAATTATAGTTATGACCACTCGGTTGGCTGAATAAACTTAATCGTAAATTAAATTTCAATAGATTGCGTTTTAAGCAAAAGGAAAAACAGGAAAGTTGTCTTCGCCGAAGTTTTTTTTATAAATTATTTAAAGGTCACATTGTAGATACACTGCGCATTGCTGCGCGGCCCACTTTTAGGTCAGACAATTCTTTGCAACTCCCAACTACCACACCGGTATTTATCACCCATTAAAATAATACAAATTCCTGTAAAATCGAATAAGAACGACAATTTTACTCGAAAGCAGTGGATACAACCAACTTCTAATGACTCTGTACTGAGAAATTGGAATATGCAAATATATTTTCTAATTATCTTTGGCTTCTTAGACTGGCCGTTCTTGCTGATATACTTTTCGAACACAAACACTTTTAATAGAAATTTGCAGGCCTAGATATTAACATAATAATAGCCAGAGATAAAATCGACGGATTTAAGGTTCACATTACCTTGATATCAGTTGGGCTAAATTATTGTTTCGAGAATTGAGAACAAAGCAGCTTCCCCTTCCTGGCTTGGTGGCCAGACTGTAGTAAACGCAGTGGTTTCAGGTGGTTACTTAAGACTTTGTGGTCGATGAAATTGTGATAGCACGAAGGAATTTGACGAGATGAGGCCGAATAAATGCCACGTAATTACCTGTCATTTATATTACAGTTGGGGAAAAAAACCCAAGCAAGTAGGCCTAATCAGTTCAAGCGGGGATCGAACCCACGCCCGAGCGCAGATTAGGAGCAACAGGCACACTAAGCTACGCCGGTGGTTAATCCAGGGTAGGGTTGCCATCCGCAAGTATCTGGATTTACCGTCCTCTATAGTAATTCTAGCTGTGTCTCGGCCGCCGGAAGCATAGCCACACTTGGTGGGGAGGCCTTCTACAATGTTCAACTTATTCCAAGTTGCTATACAGAGGAGCAGTAACATTTATATTAATTTGTATTTTTCCCAGATGTCTATAAATGTTTACAAGACAGTTTTTTAGGGCAATCTGAAGCACTCCAACCAGGGAAATAAAATTATCGTTGTACAGTTTCCATAACCTCGAATTCCACCATCATTTGAATCCTATCTAACGATGTAGGCTACAAAGTCAGCGCTATAATATCAATAATAAAGAATATAGTATTTGTATTAAACTTACTTCAGTCTATTATGGTATTTGAGATGTTCGTAAGTTCCCTTTGTTCTTAACGAGACCGAGAAATAGTTCGAAATGGCAGCCGGTCGAATATAAGTGGAGACCTGCATTCTAGAATAGGTTACGACATGCTCAGTCTGGTGGGTGAATCATTGGGAAGCCATGTGAGCATATGTAATCATTTATTTAAACTGTGAAATATTGCTTGAAAATTAGAATTGGAATTCATAATATCAACAGTTGTGAAGTTTTTACAATGATTCCCTTCCCTTATACAAAGAATGTAGTTGTCGAAGAAATGTGTAGTCCCTCAGGGAGGAAATAATGCAGTATTTTGTGGCCAATACCTTTTCGATACCATTCGTTATATGAAGAGTAGAGAGAAAGTACAGTGATCATCATTTATCATCATCTTCATCTTCATACACGGGAATATTCATCAGACCTATTCCGGCTTGAGCCCATCGTTTCCTTGGTCTGCCTACATCTCGCCTTCTTTTTGGTTTGTATTGTGTTATTTTGTTTACGATATCTTCCTTCATTCATCTTATGTAATCGTTCACTTTTTTTTAATTGTTTTCATTTTGTCTGTTATTGCAAATATTTCAAGGTATGTGTAATGTTTTCAATTATGTCTTCCCTTGTAGAGTCCTTAATTGGACGTAAAAAATTCATTTCTGTTGCCTCAATTACATCTTGTGTTTCTTTTTTTATCCAGGATTTATAACGTACAGCAAAACTGGTACCGCTAATCCTTTATAGAATTTTAATTTTGTCTATTTCGTTGTTTTATTGTTTAGTAAAAGTTTTGTCCTTCCAAATATTCCTTGAAAATTTGAAACAAGTATAGAGAATTAAATTTGCAACAACTATAGATAATTAGAAGACTATTTCAACAGCAGGGTACAAAACATGCTGAACATTTTAACATAGGGGAGAGTAGGGTAGTATCGGACATCGGGTAATATCGGACAGTGAGTTTCTTTCATCTACCACACGACGATAGTACCTGATTGACATGGTTACGTTTCTGTGATGTCACATAGAGAAACGTAACCATCTCATTCATTTACTACCATATGGTGGTAGATGAAAAAAACGCACTGTCCGATACTACTCGATGTCCGATACTACCCGACTCTCCCCTATACATAGACTAAGAAAAAAAACAAATAGCAAAAAGTAATGCGATGGTGCAAGAAATAGATTTCGAGGTTTCCATGGAAACATACATTCTCAGCACCGAGAAAATGACTTTCAGTATGCCTGTCCGTGTACAGCTGAATAACTGTCCCGATTTTATACGTGTCCAGCAGTTTAGTTTCAATCTAGCAAGAACCGTTCATTTAGACACATAATTATTCCCTGGATATTTATATATAATTCTTTTAAAAGGATCTGAAAATAACGATTTCGTGCGTAATGTCTCTAGCATTTATTTTCAATACTACTCTTACAAGAGCTAAAGCGATAAATAAAATCACGCTGTCTCCAAAAATGATGTTGGTATACAACTATTTAAATAACTACACCTCAAATTGAAAAACATTTCAAAGAAACTTACTTGTGCTCAGGGATGACAATTTGTCGTTTTCGTGGCACCGTTGCGTTGCTGATTGAGACAAGGAGCCAGTTCCATTGCACCCCAGGTCCCACGATGGGCTTCACGGCGTTTCGTGGATGACGAGTACCTTAAATTAGAGGTAAAGAATTCGGTGTAATCATTGTTAGAAATTTTCCTAGATGAGGGCATTACGTAAGACTTATAGTTTAGATATATGAGGTAAAACAGGTATACATAAATTTTAAGCATTAAAATAGCAGTGATTGGAATGTCCATCACAGGTTATGTCAACGTGGTCAATTATTTTCCAAATAGACATGAAAATTATCACAATGTATATGTGGTAAACTGTATGTCCACAGAAGTTTCCATCAATTTGTTTAGGTTTCAGAAGTTACAGGAGAATGGAGAAAGTTACACAACGGAGAGCTGCACGCATTGTATTCTTCACCTGACATAATTAGGAACATTAAATCCAGACGTTTGAGATGGGCAGGACATGTAGCACGTATGGACGAATCCAGAAATGCATATAGAGTGTTAGTTGGGAGGCCGGAGGGAAAAAGACCTTTGGGGAGGCCGAGACGTAGGTGGGAAGATAATATTAAAATGGATTTGAGGGAGGTGGGATATGATAATAGAGACTGGATTGATCTTGCTCAGGATAGGGACCAATGGCGGGCTTATGTGAGGGCGGCAATGAACCTCCGGGTTCTTAAAAGCCAGTATGTAAGTAAGTAAGTAAGTTCAGAACTTCTGCATGAATATTTTCTGTACCAATACAAGGAGTTTGACTGTCGACATTCAATAGACCTTTATATATTCACACTTGCCTGCAAACTTAATCACTCGTACATAAATTATTATCTGTATTAATGGACATAGCCTAGTCTCGTCTTTGATTCAAAATATATGGTGGAAATGCCCTCCACAAAAGATGTGAAAATACAGTATTGGTCAGTATTCAGTAGGTATGTGGAGACTCATTTTCTTAAGCATTTGTTACAAGGCTCCAGATATCGAAAACAATCCAGAAGAAAAGATTGTGCGAATAGCCTTCACACTTTGTATGAAAGTGGCAATGTGATGTATAGCTAGTAGGGTGAAGTTGCCTCATTCCGTGATACTCCTAATCCCGTGATACTTTTTTTAAATTGAATGTCCGTCAAAGCTTTGCCGTTCGACCATAGCGCCAGACATCTTTCTCGAAAGAGTGCATCTTTCGCCTACTTTCAGACTTCGGTGAACTTCCTAGCAAGATACCCAATCCCGTGACATTCAGTGAAAAAAAACGTATCACGGAATTAGGCAACTTTACCCTATAAGCTTATGCTATTACTGAAAATAAAAATTAATCGAAAGATAAAATTTAGTCAAAATTTTGGAAATTAAAGCATTATTACATTATCCGTCTGTGAGTCACGTTGCCCCTTGTCCCCTTGCTTAGAAATAATCCCTTTGCAGTAAGCGCCGCCACAAAACTTGACACACTCTGAAACAGAATTCCCTCAGGTTTTCTTTTTATCCCCCTATTTCAGTATATTAAATATTCCATACGCTTCCAAAATAAAATCCTCTTTTCTCTATGAAATAATTAAAAAGTCAAAACCACATCAACTCATGCGCTAAGCTGGATGGCGGAGTTGAACATGAGAAGACAGACTTGGTGTATAATCAGATAGAACATGACGTTCCAGTGGTTACGGGATTCTGGCTGAAACCACACCCGCCACGGTTATATGAGAGGGTTGTAACAAAGGCCCGGCCATGCCCGACAAAGTATAAAAATGTAGTTTCTTTACCTGCAGAGACCGAGTGGCGTACGCTTTTATTCCATGACATTTTCATCCTCAGGCAGCGAGGCTATCTGGATATCTAATTAATGGTACAACGAAAAGAACACACTCACTGCTGCAGTCTTGCGCGCGGCACGAAACTTACTGCAATTTCACTTAAATCGTAATATTATAAACTACCCTTAAATGTAATGAGGGCGCACTACAAGCTCTGCACTTTGAAATACCGAGTTCACACCCCATCGAAAGCCTATGTAGACAAAGAAGTGAAGACATAGTCTAAGGATAGCAAAGCGCAATAGTTAGCGGGGCCATGTCGACAGAATGCAGGAATCCATCATCTGTAAACGAAAACTAAACTTATGAGAGGTAAGCAGAAAAACGTAGCAGTGATCTCTCAATTCGAATGTGATAACTAGAACAATCTGTAGAACCAATCACATAACACCAAAGACGAGATTAGTTTTCTTCAAATACTTTCGCATACTATGCTATTAATTCTATTCTTATTTTGGAACGCACAGTGTTCCAAGAAATATATTAAAATTCATAATAGATAAAGTAATCATAAAATTTAATTCGTCCTATAGTTTAAGTATGTATTTAAGTTCGATAATCCTTTGGCTTATGCGTATTTTTTTCTGTTTGGATCTTGTCTTAGGTATACATTTAACTTTTTGTGGTAGGCCTACTAACATTATAATTCTGCAGTGCTCGGGAAAAGTGACATACGTCAGTTTTCAGAAACCTTTTTTGATAATTTATTGACAACTTACACTGGTTTATGTCGATTTGATTTTTTTTTCTGTATGAGTTATTGTAACGGGAGGAATACCTATGTATTTTTTTCCAAGCGAGCAGATGTTCCGTAAGTTGTCAATAAATTATCAAAAAAGAATAATTTCAAGGAAAAATTGTTCCGGGGCCGGCTATCGATCCCGGGACCTCTGGTTGAACGTACCAGCGCTCTGCCAACTGAGCTACCCGGGAACTCCACCCGACACCGTCTCAATTTTTTTCCCCTTTATATCCACACAACTCGCGTGAGCTGACGAAACGCCAGAGACCCACATCGAGTGCACACAAACTCTGTGTGACTTGAAATTGTGGTTTTCTGTTAACGTACACAGTGACGTATATATTATGCAAATCTAATCTTTCAGGTAAAGCTTCCTGTAAAGCAGATTTGAATAATTTCAAGGAAAAATTGTTCCGGGGCCGGGTATCGATCCCGGGACCTCTGGTTGAACGTACCAGCGCTCTGCCAACTGAGCTACCCGGGAACTGCACCCGACACCGTCTCAATTTTTCCCTTTATATCCACACAACTCGCGTGAGCTGACGAAACGCCAGAGACCACATCGAGTGCACACAAAATCTGTGTGACTTGAAATTGTGGTTTTCTGTTAACGTACACAGTGACGTATATATTATGCAAATCTAATCTTTCAGGTAAAGCTTCCTGTAAAGCAGATTTGAATAATTTCAAGGAAAAATTGTTCCGGGGCCGGGTATCGATCCCGGGACCTCTGGTTGAACGTACCAGCGCTCTGCCAACTGAGCTACAATTATAAAAAAAGGTTTGTGGAAACTGACTTATGCCACTTTTCCCACGCACTGCAGATATTATCAAAGTCTACTATATACAGTCACGAAGCTTGAGTTTTAAGGGTGCTAGAAACAATAGACTGTGACGGTACTATTTTGCACTGCCTGTAATGAGGCGATATTAGCGATCCTAGTGGTTAGCAACTATCTAATGTTTGCATATTTACTACGTATTGAGCTTCGTGACTGTATATACTAGACTGTGATATTATCATATATTTTCTTTTTATCCTCTGGTTGAGTGGAAGAGAAGGCCTCACGGCCTTAACTCTGCTAGAAAAAATTATTATTATTATTATTATTATTATTATTATTATTAGTCTCTATTACAAAATAACCTTAACCCCTCGAAAATTAACACGCAACTCCAGCAACGTACCAGGAAAACAGCAAGTAAAAATGTGGATACATTAAGCTCAACGTAGCGACTTGTCTTCACATATCAAACAACGAGAGGAATCGGTGACCACACAGCATGACTACGCATACTGATATTTATGCAACACTAATTACGTGCGGGTTAGGCCTGACTATTGAGAGCCAAGAATAACTGTAATGAGCTCCAGAGTCACCATCTTATTGAAATTGATAGCTATCGAACTAAAACTTTCTCCTGAACCGTATTTTTGTGGACTTATTATTTATTGAACTAAAACATACTCCAGATCCATTCTTTTAGTGGACTTATTATGTAGTTGTCGAGCTAGAACATATTACAGAATAACTTTTTTTTCTGGACTTACAAGGAGAGGACACGCTCTGTATATCACCGAATTAAATCAGATTTTGTGACATGAAAGTACAAGACATACTGTTTAAAGTCATACCTGGTATGGGTGGCCAATGACCCCTCGTTTTGGAAATATTGGCTATTGTTCATGGCATACTTCCGTTAGGTGTCTAATAAGGAAGCATTAGACTGTGTAAAAGCGTAGCTCTGGATGCTGAGTTGTCATCCAGGCAACCCGAGTTTGAATCCTAATGCCTTTTCATTTTTTAAAGCTTGATATTATTATTATTAGTATTATTACTATTATTATCATTATTATTTTAATTCACTTTCAGTTTTCAGTTCCTATATTCAAAGCCATGTTGAAATATGCGTGGTATGCATCAAAATTGATAAACGAACGAGATGTGTTTGTGAATGTGAAGGAAATCTGTTTTGCAGCAGAAGTGTGGAAAAATGTGTGTGACTGTGGACAACCTTCTTTCATTTGCTGTGCATGGTGCAGGAAATATGTATGTTTTGTGTGTTTTATGACATCGTAATGAATCGGGTACAAAATGAAATGGAATAGCTGCTACAGAAATAGAACAGACACCAGTGACACATCTTACCTTCCTACGTGAGCAGTATTTCATTGTTTATCCTTTACAATACAATGTTAGTTAATTAGTAATTTGTTTAAAACATGATGAAGCATTCAACACATTGAGAAATATGATATAGGTATGTAAATAGATAGCTGTGATCACAATATTAATCATTATTAAAAGAAAAAAATATACAATCATGTTGCCTGGATAACAACTCAGCATCCATCCATATGAACTACACTGTTACACATTCTAATGCTTCCCTATTAGGCACCTAACGGAAGTATGTCACAAACAATAGCCAATATTTCCAAAACGAGGGGTCATTAGCCACCCATACCAGGTATGACTTTAAACAGTAGATCTTGTACTTTCATCTCACACAATCTTATTCCATTCGGTGATATACAGAGCGTGTCCTCTCCTTATTAGTTGTGATCGAAGTAGGACATACTCCACAGCCACTCTTTTAGTGTATCGGTGCTAATTAGTTATGAAACTAGAACGTACTGCAGAATAACTCTTTTCCAGAGCTATTCCATTATCAAAATTGTCAATAATGGATTTACAATATGCTCTAGAGACATTCTTATAGTGGACATGTTAGTGATGGATTTATAACATGCTGCCGAGTCATTCCTTTAAGCTAGGTGCCCACTTACCGGAATTAATCCGTTCGGCTCGTTCGGATTTTTATTCTTTGCATTATTTCAAGTGAAGCATTGCTCACTTGGCTGTATCGCCTCTGTCCGCATGACCGGATTCCGATCGGAATTCTTGCAGGAGAATTCTAACCGGATTTCCGTACGGTCCAAGATCGAAATATAGAATGTCATGGCAAATTATATCGCTTGCAAGGCCTCCTATCGCGGTAATATTGAAGGTATGGGTTATTTTATCAAGTTTAACACTATGAAGAGCTTTATCAAATTAGAATTAAAGCATACGGAATAAGACTGGTAAAATATAAAATTAACCAGGTATGTCATTCATAGTTTATTTAAGTTACAGAGCCATTCATTTTATTTCCAGATTTAGTTCAGAACATTACAAAGAAATAATGCGCTCTAGCGTAAATTACAACACTATTACATTATTCATTCTGAAATGCGGACAATGAGCGATACTATAATAAAAATCCGAACGCAACGAACGAATTTTTTCCGGTAAGTGAGTGCCTATCTTTAGTGAATGTGTCAGTGATCTGATTTACAACAAGATTCGAGTCACTCTTCTAGTGGACTTATTAGTAATCATTTTATAACATGCTTAAGAGCTACTATTTTGTCTCTCCCTTGATCCCACTTTGTTCCATTTTACAAACTACTGAAAACTGAAAGACTGACGGACGGTTTTTGAGTGACTATTACACTCTTACTACGTCATACTACTTTTGACCAATAAAACGGTACGAAAGGACGTATTTCAACCAATCATGGCTGCTTATCGCACAATTTTATCGCGTCCATAGCATTTGTTTAATTTTATCGCGTCCCTAGCATTTGTTTAATTTTATCGCGTCCCTAGCATTTGTTTCTTTGTTTGCCAACATTTGAAACTGCGCTGATCTGGACGTCAAAATATATATATATATATATATATATATATATATATATATATATAAAATTACAAATCACTCCAGTCGATGCACAGCAGTTTCAAATATGACTCGCATTGGCATTCAAGAACAAGAATTAATAAAAATCACTGATCATACCTATGCATCTTCTGAAATCCGATTTACAAATAAATGAAGAACACCATTCGGAAATCCTGAATAAGTTGAATACACCATGTAGGCCTAAATCAACGAGTTCCACTTCTATTACGCACACGTCCAATATAACATCAATTGAACCACCAACCACATTCAAATTTGAAAATTGTACATTCAATAATTATTCCTTTTAAAATTATTCGTTCGGAAATCCTGAATAAGTTGAATACACCATGTAGGCCTAAATCAACGAGTTCCACTTCTATTACGCACACGATCAATATAACATCAATTGAACCACCAACCACATTCAGATTTGAAAATTGTACATTCAATAATTATTCCTTTTAAAATTATTCATGTTTATTTTTTATGTCATCGTCGCTACCGGGTAATTAAAACTTTTCTAACACTTGTGTATATTAGTTAGGTTATGTTATAGCTTCTGCTCTGAGAGAATGAAAAGAACTTCTGCTATATGATATTATGGATAGTCAGAGATTGTTTAATATTAAGATTTATTGAATAGTAATCATTACAGTGTCTGTATAAAGACACTACTGCCATCTAGCATGCATCTAGCGTAATATTTGTGATGTTGAGATGGTACAATAATACATTTGAAGACAGTTGTATTTTCGTAAGTCAATTAATATTTTATTGTATTGGAGTACTTCGTTACTTCTAATCTTTATATACTTTCTTCTAATCGTGCAATAGTCAATTAAATCCCACTCGAGTTTTGATTTTCTCTAGATAAATCAAAACGTCTAGTGAGATTACTGTTGATAATATTTTTGTATTAGCTTGCAAGGAAAACACATTGTAAGGGGCCTTGTACACACAATAATGTAGAATTTTTAGTATAATTTTTTCCGGTCTAATCAGATAATTTAAGTGTTCAGTGGAGGATCCCTTTCCGTTAAAGAACTATCGGTCGCTAATTTTAGTACCCCATTGCTAATGCTGGATCACACTCTACAGAAGCAAGGTCTTACACGTGCTTTAAAAAATGAAAGAATATGCTGAGACGTCATTGTAAACGGATTATATTATAATTATTTTAAACCTGTCCCTTGTCAATGCCAATTAATTGTTGTAAAAGAAGTATTAAAATTGAGCATTATTACATAATTTAAAAAATCACTTAATGTGGATTTGTACAATTGTAATTAATTACATCTGTTGAAAATATGTGATTTATACTTTAAAATATATAAGTTAACCTTATTACTTGAGTGGATATAAATCATTTCAAATAAGTATACCTGTTTAATAACAGGCCATGTCAATTAACTATAAATATTAATACGATTCGAAATTTGATAAAAAAAAAAGCGATTAAAACGTGTCATGAAGAAATGTGCCTTATTGTTTGTATACTCTAAGGCAGGCATGTCAGAAATCAGACACTGAAAGTGCAGTGTATGTGCGCGGAACGCCGGTCTGTTCAGATTGCGTCATTCATCTGTTGCTCTTACCAGTTCTTAGCGGGAGGGATGTACAAGAAGCAATTCTGCTCTTCTGGTGTTCAATTAAATTGACATTTGGACATTATAAACATACTTAGCAGACGGAAAAAAACACAGTTATTGTCAGTGTCTATATTTGACAATAATTGTAACACAAGAAACAATAGACTTACTCAGTTACAATTCACAAAGCAGTTGTTTGTAAAGAATCATTTATTTCCATGATTTGTATACAGTATTTGAAGAAAATATAAATATTGCAGTAATTTGGAAACAACAAAAAACGAACACAGTACTTCACTTTACGTAGTAGGTACTGATTATTTCAAAGTAATACTCTTTCATTGTTCGTCAAGCATTATTGGGACCATTGGTGCACAAATGTTAAAGAAAATATTTTACTCCCAATTACATGCAATAGGATATTGTGAGGCTTTGAGACTGGAATCATTTCCTTGCTGTATATTAATATAAATTCACATTATTATTAATAAATTGGATAAATTAAGCTTGAATTTAAATTTATATACAGTTTATTTGGAAAACGTTGAGAGCAAGTATCAGCAAGTTGGGAGCGTTACTGAATTGAGTTAAAAGAGTACTTCACAAGCTGTGATGCGAGGACATTCTCTTTATGTTTTTTTATTGGGTTATTTTACGACGCTGTCTCAACATGTAGGTTATTTAGCGTCTGAATGATATGAAGGTGATAATGCCAGTGAAATGAGTCCGGGGTCCAGCACCGAAAGTTACCCAGCATTTGCTCCTATTGGGTTGAGGGAAAACCCCGGAAAAAACCTCAACCAGATAACTTGCCCCAACCGGGATTCGAACCCGGGCCACCTGGTTTCGCGGCCAGACGCGCTGACCGTTACTCCACAGATGTGGACTTTTCTTTATGTTAGGTTTAAAGATTTATTAACGTAAGTATATTAAGATAATATAGTAACGTGAGATGGAAAATTCGCCATTATGTATTATTTTTTCAGAAATTTTTTCCGCCTTACAAATAGTTGCTTTCTTCCTTCCCTTACAACCTCAAGACCATCACATGATATGATGAAGGCCTTTCATTTTAAAATAATTACTGTTGGCTGAGGAAAACATCACAACAGTTACGTTATATGATTCGTGATTTCTCTTCTTCGTTATATCTGTGGACTCCTCACTTTATTTTTCATAACGCATTCACAATCACAGCTCAATGAGCACCCGTACTGATCTGTGTTACTGAAACCAAAGCTGTTCTACTACTGCAGGTAATGTACAGCCTTGTCGCGTTCCCCTCCAAGCCGATTCGCTCCCTCCAGGTAGGGGAATAGGAACTGCACATCGCACAGAGACAAGTGCACAATGTGTAGGGTTTTGGAATGCCTGATATAAGGAGTACTAAGTTTTAAATGTGCCCTAAGGACGTACAGTAGCGTGCAAATTAATCCGAACAACGTAATTACTTATGCAAAAACACTCAAACGGGATAAAAAAAAGGATCTAAGACATACCTCAGTAATCTATGTGGCCTCCCTTGTTCCTAATAACAGCTCTGAGACGATTTGGCATGGATTCCACTAATTTCCCACAAATATTCTTCATTTCTTCATCGCGAAACCATGCACCAATGAGGGAAGAAATCATCTTCTCCTTTGTAGAACAATCCATTTTTTGCATTCTTCTTTTGCAAATTGACCACAAGTTCTCAATGGGGTTGATGTCGGGGGAGTTGCCTGGCCAAGGAAGTACCTGAATATTCTTCTTGTTGAAGAATTCTGTAGTTTTTCGAGACGTACAGTATGGCATGGTGCCAGGTCTTGTTGGAACACACCTCTGGCATCCGGAAATGATTTTTGCAGCTGGAGTACGATTCTGGTTTCCAATAAGTGAATATATTTGTCAGAATTCATCATTCCCTTGATAGATATTAATGCTCCAGGCCCTTCGTGTGTAAAACAACCACAAAACATTACTTTATGGGGGTATTTAGTGCTTGTTGGAGATGAGCTGCTGTTACTTTTTCGGAGCCTTTCCGTACGTAAGAAACACGGTGGCCGTGGACCTCGAAATGAGACTCATCGGAAAAAAGTACATTCTTCCAGTCATTCACTGTCCAGAGTTGATGTAATTTTGCCCACATTAAGCGTTTTTTGCACATAACAGGGGTTAGCAGTTGCTTCTTAATAGGCTTACGAGCCCTTTGTCCAGCTTCCAAAAGCCTACGCCGCACTGTTGTGACGTGAATATTCGCCCCAGTGGTAGCCATTAACTTGCGGGTTAAATCGACAGCAGTTAGTCTAGGATTTAATTTACTTTTCCTGACAATTAAACGATCATCTCCAGGTGAAGTCTTCCTTTTCCGGCCACAGTTTCCTTTTCTTCTGGGGTATGATGGATCCAGTCTCCCTGTATCGTTTTATGATCGAATTAACAGTAGCCAAACCGATGTGACATTCTGCAGCAATTTGCCTCTGTGTCATAGAAGAATGCTCTGCTAATGTTATAATTTTAGACCGTTTTCGTGGAGGTGTATCCATTTGTGAAGACGACAGAATGTACACAGGATTGCAGTATTAAGTCTTCAACAGAACTGAAATGCTTATAAGTACAAAATGACAGGCAAAATGTTACATATTATAAAAAAAAATGATGACAGACCTTCAACAATGGAATTACACGTACTACAGATGTCAATTAAAGCGGTATGAGCAGCTGTGAGGGAAACAATGACAGAAAATGTAAAAATATGTCGTGTTCGGATTAATTTGCACGCTACTGTATTACTATTAAAAGAGTTGTCTTTGTAAGAGGATTATTTAGAGCAATCATGCAGGCCTTCAAGAAGAAACCTCTTTGCTATTCTTCCTTAGTGCTTAGTTATGTTTCCAGCAGTCTATCTTATCTGAGAGCTCAAGTGCTTGGCTGCATTTGAAGAGGGACAGTTCCAGACTGGATATGTCTGGTTTTTTCTGCGTTTGGTCGTTTTCTTACAGGAGCTTTAACTCTGCCTTTTTAATTCATACATTAACTTTATATACAGTCTCGGTTTAAGTATTACTTTTACAAGTAATCTTGAAGGATCTCCAGAAAATACAATAAGACTTCTGACTCTCTAAAGAGAACAATATAAAAAGTAACGAAATACGATATTTCTCGATATTTCCATTCGCCTCTATGTAAATTCGAAATTATATGAAGAACTGAGATCATAATTGAAAGTTGCTCTGCTTGTAAACAACACAGCAGAACCCTCAGCTTGAGGTCGGCGCTGTAATTCATCAGTCTTCGCTGACATTTGGGATTTCGTTGTGGTAGATTAATCTGCTACAGAGAAATTGTGAAGGTGAAACAATTTTTCCCAACACGACGGACGCAAGTATAAATAACATGTTGAGGGAGGAAGAGTAATGTAAACCACGAAAGACTTCATATCGGTGGCGCGCATAACCGCGAAGGCAAGAAGAAATTATTTTAAAATATTTAAGCAATTGAATGACTAAAACCTTGCCCACGCCCTTCGTTCCTGCCTCAAGGTGAAGTTATCCAGGCCCTACGGGATGCTGGCTTGCGGTGCACGAAGAAATTTATGGTTTATCAGAGAATGGCAGTTCCCATAGGATCGACATGCAAAGACCGGAAGCAAGGTTACATTGTCGAACCACAATCAGATTCGAATCCTACAGGAATCAGCCTGAAGAGGAGCTTTATATGAACTTACTATTCTTTTACACCCCAGAATACTAACTTAATTCAATTCATGTCATCGGATTGATGGTCGGTGCAGGAGAGACGATAACCAAGCAGTTTGTAAAGACTGCAATATTGGCAAGTCAGTGATAAAGAGTATTCTCTCTTTGCGCTGAAATAGGCTGTTTACATCCTGCGGAATCATATATAATCTTAACCACTTATATTGACTTCACGGTCGACTGACCTTTGTTACCTATATTCTTCTTTTTTATTTATGTACTTTTATATAGTTTCTTTGCATATTTTGCTTACAAAAGACAGCTCCCAACTGGGAGAAATAAATGAATAAAAACTAAGTACCAATTTTATTAAGATGACAATTATTTTCGACGTAATGCATGCATTCTCGGCGTTCTCATCGTGTTATAAATTACCCAACCAGTCTCCATGCATCGTTCATTTGGCAGTTCTGCAGCGTGGGTCGCCTTAGTAGAGTTGTGGAGAAACGCACTCGGCAGTAGATCTAACAAGCAAACATTCTGAAGGGGGCAGATAAAAAGTTATTTTATTTTCTTCCACCATGTTAATAATGTTAAAAGAAGTGCCTATACACATTTTGGCCACTCCACCGCAATTATGAGGCCTTGCAGAAAGTGATTTTCCCTGGGGCCGTTTACAGAAAAAGTGCACAATTGCATGGAAAGATTTATTAAAACAGATACAGCAATTGTTGCGCTACTGAGACATTTATCATATCACCTTCTCCTGTGTTGTGAGAACCATAATTGCATAAATCAACATCACTGAATTCACAACACGTCAAACTATTGCATAGGCTACAATAAATAAATACTTGGTTGCTAGGGAAACGTGGACAGCAGATGAGCGATGATTTCAGCACTGTTTGTTCTGGCGCATACTGTATGATATAGGCCTAATAGATTAGCTGCAGAGAGACTGGCTATAATAGCCTAATACAGGCCAATAATAATAATAACAATAATAGTAATAATAATAATAATAATAATAATAGTAATAATAATAATCGTAATAATTCGTAGGTCGACAGTGACTACCATACCTTGTCAGAGGAATACGATCATCCAACCAGTACAGGATAATGTGTAGTCAGCATACAATATCAATTAATTTTACATTGTTGTCGTGACCAAAAGGAATGATAACAGTCTTAGTTTCATTTTAAATGTGAAGTCTCCTTAAAATTATTTCTAGTGATGACATGATAAAATGCACTATGAAGATGAGTCACAGTTAAAGATCAAACTTCGTCTACAAAGGATTATTTGTCTAACATTCTGCAGTGAGTGAGTGAGTGAGTGAGTCAGTGAGTGAGTGAGTGACTGAATTAATGAACGAATTAATTAATCAATTAACAAGAGGGTGAAAGAAGGAAGTATACGTTAAATGGTAGACCATGTTTATTGCGACCTTGCAAAGGCTTTTGAAACTCATTGTAAATTTTTCTGTGAGCTCCTAGCGTACAGTAACTTCTCTCTCTCTCTCTCTCTCTCTCTCTCTCTCCCTCTCATTTTGTTCACACTGTCCCAATAAAAGGGTCTTAAGTCAATTTTCGCATTTTTTTCTTATTCTAAATAAATGTGTAGCTTTCCATTGTTTTCCGCACACCACTCTCTTTTTCGTATATTAAAAGTTTCTCGAGGCCCTCATAGTGGAGATGAAGAGAGTGGATTTGACTAATTAGGCTCTTCAGAGTTCACCGAAAGTCGCTACAATGATAATATAAGTTTTATCAGAGTTTTTGACCCGATTGGCAACAGGTAAATTCCAATGATCCTATGCTCGAATTGTCTTATTTAACACCAAATTGTAATTGTTAACTCTTTAGAATTACATGTAATTAAACACCTTGCGGTCTTAACTCTGCCAGAAAATATAAATCCATTAAATAAATCAATGGACAATTTAAATTGTAGGAAAGATCATCACAGTATCAATTTGCAACACTGTAATGCATTGTGAATTGTCTGCGGGGTCTAGTTTTGAATCATGAAAAGAACGTCAGCTCCAGCACAAACAAGATGCAAGAGTTCCCTAATATCATCTGTGACACGCGCCAAACATGACGTCACGTCAATATAGTCCATGAACAACTAATCCGTACGCCATGGTTCCTACTTATAGCAGTGGTGAAGTTACGAAATTAGAATTCCTCAGGTAGGCCTACTTTGAATCAGCGGCAAAAAGCAAACCAACTCTTCATTCGCAGTACAAAGTCGAGTCCAGGACGCTCTATTAGCGTCCAGATGTGCTGCAATTCTTACTTACTTACTGGCTTTCAAGGAACCCGGAGGTTCATTGCCGCCCTCACATAAGCCCGTTATTGGTCCCTATCCTGAGCAAGATTAATCCATTCTCTATCATCATATCCCACCTCCCTCAAATCCATTTTAATATTATCTTCCCATCTATGTCTCGGCCTCCCTAAAGATCTTTTTCCCTCCGGCCTTCCAACTAACACTCTATAAGCATTTCTGGATTCGCCCATACGTGCTACATGCCCTGCCCATCTCAAACGTCTGGATTTAATGTTCCTAATTAAGTCAGGTGAAGAATACAATGCGTGAAGTTCTGTGTTGTGTAACTTTCTCCATTCTCCTGTAACTTCATCCCTCTTAGCCAGCCCCAAATATTTTCCTAAGCACCTTATTCTCAAATACCCTTAACCTATGTTCCTCTCTCAAAATGAGAGTCCAATTTTCACAACCATGAAGAACAACCGGTAATATAACTGTTTAATAAATTCTAACTTTCTGATTTTTTGACAGCAGACTAGATGATAAAAGCTTCTCAAGCGAATAATAGCAGGCATTTCCCATATTTATTCTATGTTTAATTTCCTCCCGAGTTTCGTTTATATTTGTTACTGTTGCTCCCAGATATTTGAACTTCTCCAGCTCTTCAAAAGATAAATTTACAATTTTTATATTTCCATTTCGTACAATATTCCCGTCATGAGTGATAATCATATACTTTGTCTTTTCGGGATTTACTTCCAAACCTATCTCTTTACTTGCTTCCAGTAAAATTCCCGTGTTTTCCCTAATCGTTTGTGGATTTTCTCCTAACATATTCACGTCATGCGCATAGACAAGCAGCTGATGTAACCCGTTCAATTCCAAACCCGCTCTGTTATCCTGGACTTTTCTAATGGCATACTCTAGAGCAAAGTTAAAAAGTAAAGGTGATAGTGCATCTCCTTGCTTTAGCCCGCAGTGAATTGGAAACGCATCTGTCAGAAACTGACCTATACGAACTCTGCTGTACGTTTCACTGAGACACATTTTAATTAATCGAAGTAGTTTCTTGGGAATACCAAATTGAATAAGAATATCATATAAAACTTCTCTCTTAACCGAGTCATATGCCTTTTTTAAATCTATGAATAACTGATGCACTGTACCCTTATACTCCCATTTTTTCTCCATTATCTGTCGAATACAAAATATCTGGTCAATAGTTGATCTATTACGCCTAAAACCACACTGATAATCCCCAATAATTTCATCTACATATGGAGTTAATCTTCTCAAAAGAATATTGGACAATTCTAGAAAGAGAAAATTCACTTCGCCCTACCAGAATATCCTGTCGTTACTGTACCAGGAGATAAATAATAGGGCTGCCGGCCACGCAGTAGTCGGCGTGTGGTGGAGTTAACTGTTAAACTCGGTGATCTGGCGTGCAGATTAGCGCGGGAGAAGGTCCCGACCTCTAGCGAGTCTATACAAAAGTTATGACTTGTCTGGGGAGTAGGGCATAAGGGACTTTATAAAATTTATAACTTTTTTGTACATGTATACAGAAGCAACACTTGTCTTTTTTTGCCACAGAAATGAAGGCGTATAAACGTGGAGTGGAAGCCCTTCCTCCACTCCGCTATCGGAATTACATGCAGCAGCAATATTGTGGAATTACAGCCGGCTGTGCAGCTGCGGCCCTTTTGCAGCCCCGCGACGTACAAATTATATTACGATGAATAATTCCAAACTTGCAAATACTGTTTGAACTCACGATTATTGCGCGCACACTTGTTTGTTCTCTCAGGATGGATGGGGATTAATTTAAGAGGACAAACTTGGAATTTGATTCAGAGTTTGCAAGAAATATGATCATCCAAATCCTACAAAAATATCTCCTCCCTTAACATCGCTTATATAATATTGATTTCAATTCCTTTCTCGTTTGCCTCTAGTGGTTCTCATTCTCTGCAGGTCGCATTTTCACACATTACTTCGAAAATGTTTGTTACTAATAAATTTCATTATCTGACGTTGATATAAGCAACTTTGAATTACATACAGGGATTTCATTACAAAATCTGCCAGTGCAAATACTATTTATACATTTAATTTTAATTTAAACAAAAATACGTCAATTTAAATATTGAAGAGGCACTTTAAAACAGGTGTTAATTTCATTTTAGGTTCCAACCTCATCCTCCACGCCAGTCCCTTTGAAATTCCAAATATCATTCTTATTTGATACTTAAATTTGAAGGAGTATGATATTCAGCTGTTTATGCATCTCATTCATTTGTTCTCATATCTTTTATTTTCTATCGTAGCCTGGCAACTTGGATTGTTGTTATTGTTGATTAGAACTGAAAGACTATTTTTTATTGTAGGAATTAACACAAACTAATATTAAGGAATATTATGGCTGTGTATTATAATAGTACATTATGCAACGAGCCTATAATGGTAGTAATTAAGACGCGAGTATGTTTATAAAATGAGCGCAAACGAGTTTCATAATTTTCATACGAGCGTCTTAATTACCATTATAGGCAAGTTTCATACGACTTTTTATGCTCGACCATATTTCTAACTTGAAATTATTCATAAGTATTCATGTTATTCTTATCTGACTGGGGAGCGGAACTGACCTTGTGCAATATCTCGTAAATTGTGAGATGTGCGCAGACGCGAAAGTATTAATTTTTTCCGAGACACAAATGTCATTGACCTTGATATAATCTAGAGAGTAAAATAAAAATTAATTTTGATATAACCTTGAAATTGATTTAGACATTGAAAAACGAGATGACAAATTGAATTTATTTGAATATTATTTACAATTAACGCTAATTATTATAGTAACAGAACATAACCTTCTGCGACAGTGTTGGATTTCCAGCCTCCGTGACGTTTCGCTAGTTGGCTTTCGATTGCATATCCGAGAATAATCGATACCAGCGCTTTCATATTACTACAATGGTGTTTTCTGATTGGTGGAATACCTGAACTTTAATGAATAGGTGTACTTTAATGAGGTCCATTAAAGGGCTGCTACCAGGTGTATAATTAGTACATTTCGGCTAGCATTATAAGGTAAGTCGTTGACCATTATTAACCCAAGAACTGTACGTGCTCCCTCAACCTACATCTAGAAGACAAGAGAGTCCAGAATATATTCCTACGATGCACCACAAATAAGATTGACATACTCAGAGTCATCACCATCAAAACAAACACACTGTTGACTATTGAACAGATATGTTTTCATCAATTCTAAGTCCTCCGTTTTTATGCCATAGTTATCAAGTTTAGAAAGTAAATGTTTCATGAAAGGACAATTAAAAGCCTTTGAAATGTCACATAATAATGCTAAAGTACTCTCATGCTTACCAAAACCTGAGATAACTGTTGAGACTAAACTCTCTATCCCATGAATAGCAGGCAAACATTTTTAAATCCAAATTGGGCACTACTAAATACGTAATTACTCTTTAAAAGTCCACTAATTTTGATTTCATAAGCAATTCAATGACTTGAAAATACCTGCAGACCGACATACTGCGTGTTCAGTTCAAAGTGTGTCATGGCTCGCTGTATGCCGTCATGTGGCTAACCGATGAGCCTAGAGAATTCAATCTTCCTACACTTCCGCAGAGGCGTATTACTTATGTGCCAGATAAGTTGCCTGGAAAGTACGGCGTTCATTCTGAAGAGTAGTTTCCGATACGTACGGTAACGCCGGTAGTGGCAGGAATGTGAACTGTTTGGAAACACATACTGTCGGAATATGGGGAGAGGGTTAAGACGATTACTTACGTATTTGTTCACATTAACTTCGACGGTCAACATGGACACGGAGCATTTGATTTGTGTTGTGGAATGTTGCCGTTACTGATGATAAAAAATACCCTGCGTACGATTGGCCCGAGCAAAACACAGTTCGAAAGAGGTTATGGTAGTACACAGACCGTACAGAACGCCATCTGTTGCTACGACGTTCAAGTTATACCGTACACGTTCTCAAGTTCAGATTGAACGCCTTGAATACTAGGCAACTTCTCCGACATGAAAGCTGAAACTCGCTTGAAATCGCTGACTCACAATAGTGATGTCATGACACACTTTGAAATGAACACCCAGTATAGTTATTTAATTTCATACGGTCACCTTTTTTGTATATGGGAATGTTCACAGATTGAGGAGATGAAAGGCACTGATTGACGTAATATGTTAAAGGGGCAATTCTTAAATAAATTAACGGTACCCATTAGTATTATAACGTCACTACCAATACCACTATGCTATAAATGTTGTCATTAAAGTAACTAGATGATTTTAAGTAGTTGAAATTTGAGTTTTGTGGAATAATTGTAAAAAACGCCTTACGCAGTCATTCTTACAGCATACATTAGAGTTCATAAATGATGCAACACACACACACACCCACCTTAAACGACGCGTACAGGTCAGAATGCCTGGATACCAATTTTATGCATGTCATTACGGGTTCCTTGTGTATCCTCTTGCAATAGAAATTCAATTCATACGCTTTTCTTTTAGGTATACCTTATAATTTGCTAATATCAATGTATATTTTATGTATTTTTAAACAGGTCAGATGGTTTTACAGGCAAACATTTTTAAATTTCTTGAATTTAATTGTCATTTGTATCAACATATCGTAAGTCAGCATCAGCGTGGGACAACGAATGTTTATTTTAAATATTTATGGCCAGCCGCAGTGATTCCCAGCATTTGCTGAAGCCTTCAAATTACATTCCGCGTGTTTACGGTTGATAAAATCCGATTTCCGATTTGTATCACTATGTTGAGGGAACACAAACACTCTTCTTCACTGATGTTTGCAACATTCCATCATATCTGAAAATAGGTCAAACTCTAGTACACTCTAACTAGGTACAAGGCGCCACATTTTGGCGCTGTACCTAAACATAAAGCATCGCCAGTTCTTCAAACTTTTTTGAATATCCTTCGAATCGCACCATGTTAATGTTGGACCTTAGTCGGCCAGGCTTGTCTTATCTTGCAGACGTCATTAATTTCAGTAACATGCATGGTACCATGTATTGTGGGTCCCTATCACCACGGCATGGCGCGTCCTCAGGCTGCGGATCGAGGAGACTGCCTCCAGATATGGAGGATAGCTGCGAATATATTGAATAAGCAGTCGCGGACAGCCGATGAGGGGTGATCCTCCAGATTGGGGGTTGGGCGAAGGGCTAACAACCCATCACCGTAAAAAAAACAGCTTGTTACGAATCCTTCAAAACAGCCTTGGAATTGGACTGATTCCCTGGCACGACCAGTCTTGTGACGAGAATATTGTACGAAACGGAAATATAAACATTGGAAATATATCTTTTGAAGAGGTGGAGAAGTTCAAATATCTTGGAGCAACAGTACCAAATATATATTATGATACTCAAGAGGAAATTAAACACAGAATAAATATGGGAAATGCGTGTTATTATTCGGTTGAGAAACTTTTATCATCGAGTTTGCTGTCGAAAAATCTGAAAGTTAGAATTTATAAAACAGTTATATTACCGGTTGTCCTTTATGGTTGTGAAACTTGGACTCTCACTTTGAGAGAGGAACAGAGATTAAGGGTGTTTGAGAATAAGGTTCTTAGGAAAATATTTGGGGCTAAGAGGGATGAAGTTACAGGAGAATGGAGAAAGTTACACAACACAGAACTGCACGCATTGTATTCTTCACCTGACATAATTAAGAACATTAAATCCAGACTTTTGAGATGGGCAGGGCATGTAGCACGTATGGGCGAATCCAGAAATGCATATAGAGTGTTAGTTGGGAGGCCGGAGGGAAAAAGACCTTTAGGGAGACCGAGACGTAGATGGGAAGATAATATTAAAATGGATTTGAGGGAAGTGGGATATGATGATAGAGACTGGATTAATCTTGCACAGGATAGGGACCAATGGCGGGCTTATGTGAGGGCGGCAATGAACCTCCGGGTTCCTTAAAAGCCAGTAAGTAAGTAACATGTATGGTAAGCACTCCTCTAAAGATGTTCACCACAATACCAGGCACTGCAGACATATTATCTAATCACCGACTGTGAATAGACTATTTGTGGAGTGAAGGTTAAGTGACCACTAATGATGAAACCTGTCCTTCCTTGGACACGAGGTTGACTACGCTTCAACCATACAGTGTGGTTGTCTGTGAACTCTGCACAGAGGTCAGATGTGAACAAGAGCAGGTTTCAGACATGCAGACAGCGTATACTTTGGTGGAACATAAACGTTGCGCACTACCTGTTCGGAACATTTGGAGTGAAATATAACCAATGTAAAGTTGTTACTCTTTGTAGTCCTCTATGGAGTGTACAATTCAACTAAAGCCTATATATATCAGAAAGACTTAATATATAAAGTAATGACAATAACACTGCACTACAGGTTAGCAATCGACTCGGTCACTTACAACCGCACTGAACACGTTGCACCACAGTTGCACTGTTGCTGAAACCGGACGGTACAGAAAACAAATTCTACCCCCTTCCTTCTGATGTCATGTACAATACTCGAGTCACATATACGCTGGTATCGTGTTTACGAAGGAATTGTTTCATCTCTAGTAATCACGCTGTTACGTTATTCAATCGTCAACATGTTTTATTTTCTTAATTATAATCATACTAGTGGCTTGTGCAGCAAATGCTGCTAACTAAGTTCATTAGAAGTTCAAATTAATTCTTTTTTTTTTTCAAATTTATTTCCAATGAATACCAGACATATTGGAAGTTATTTACTTCCATAATAATGAAACATAGGCCTACCCCTCTGAATGCTTTTCTTCATGCTAAATACTTTTTATTTAATCTATACATCTTCAGTTCTTGAGTTCCATGCGAAAACGCAAGTAACAATGTCAGAACGATCAGTCGGTTTTACATGTGGGAGTGAAGCAATAGCTATTTCAGGTCATTGCGGATTGTAGGTTAGAGTTATGAAAATATCCTCTCTTCTCCTCTCTCCCCTCTCCCCTCGTGTCCTCGTGCCCTCTTCTCTTCTCTTCTCTTCTCTTCTCTTCTCTTCTCTTCTCTTCTCTTCTCTTCTCTTCTCTTCTCTTCTCTTCTCTTCTCTTCTCTTCTCTTCTCTTCTCCTGTGTTCTTGTTTTTTTGCCTTCTTTCTCCATTCGCTTGCTTTCTACGTGATTCTCAATCTCTCCTACTTTATCTTAGATCCTTGTCATTGTCACAACTTTCATATTCAATCTCTACATTGCCTTCAGCGTCATCATCATCATCATCATCTGTACTTTCATCTATGATCTGCATAGTGGTGTCGATCACCACGTAAGTTTTCATCCAGTGTTTCTTTGTTAGATAAAACACACTTAAGGGAATAAATAAACTGCATTAACAAAAATGTTTCTATTAATACTATTGATACGTAAATCTGACGTACACTTCCAAATAATTATATCTCATAATAAGTTGGCCAAGCGTGTAAGTTGCAATCTGCTGTCACGACTACTATAGTCAGCAACTGAAAGACGGAGGTATAGCTAGAAGAAGGAGGTGCTCTCTGGCGGGAAAAGTAGTGAGGATCAATTGTTTATCCATTATTACGTCAAAATTACGTAAGACAGAAGTTTTTAACAATGGCATTACTTCCTTGTGAGCAGGAAGAAGAACACTGTTTGATCACACTATACAGATATGTTCTCTATACTGTGATTAGATTTCCACATATCCTACAAGTTTAATACAAGTAGTGTTAAGTTTATAACAATAAACTTTGTATCTCGTTATCATTATATTACTTCTCTTCAAATAATTATCTACAGTCAGATGGAAAAAAGTTTATAAAATTATACGTTCTCGTGCATAAAATCGAAACTTCACGTTGATGTCGATGTTATAGGCATTCCTAATTTATAGTCTCAACAAATGTTGACGCAACATCCGTCGATCGACCACGCTGTTAAGTAAGTTTTATAGTTTTCAGTAATATATATACTCAGTATATTATAGAAATGAAGATCTAATATAAAATCTTCATTCTATGCGTCTACTTAATTAAGGCCCCAAAAGATTTCACTTTCATATCATCAGTATACCATTATGTGTTGCATTAACTATAATAATATTTCATTTTTAATGGTAATAATATCACCAAACATTCTTAAGTTTTGTAGTTCTTAATATCGAATACACAGCTGTACTCGGAAAACTACAGACCAGAGATTCAGACTTGTAAATTATTTTTATACGTTATCAAAAAATTACACAAATGAAGATCGACAAATGATGTGAAAGAATCTGACCCATCTGAACTCTAAGTATGTCAGCAATCCTGTAGGTTATGGCCTTCTTGTAATAGTCTATTGTTTATTGTAGTGTGTGTTTTGTTTTATTCTGAAATGGAATTAATTAGTTCTCAAAACTGACGAAAGATGGATTTTGGAAAATAGGAAAATGATGTAGGAAAATTGACATTTCACTGAAAACTATTATTTTTCTGAAAACTTTGGGTTCCAAGCTTAAAAATGAGGGGTCATGTTTTAAAATCCGTTCAGCCGTTTTCCCGTAATTTTCATTACCACTTCAAATTATATATATATAGATTTGTTATCAATAATCAGCATCAACTGAAGTAGATATTCTTAAGCGTAACAGGCCTACATAGATACAATAAATACAATTAAAATGGCATACACTAAGATGCAAACATTATGAAATTACGCGTATTGAATTTGTGTGTGAAACTAAAAATCATCAACAGAATAAAATGAGTTGGCCACAAACCATGAACAAATGTACCATGAAATTTAAACAATATTTTGAAATAATATCCATAACGTAACAACTTTGCGTGATTTAATCACGTATATACATTTAGGGACATCGATCTTGGACTATGTCTTGTGTCTTGCTTGTGAATTTTAAGATCTCAAATCATGAATGGGATAACCGATTGATTCTGAAGGAATTTTACAAAAATTAACATTGCATGCCGAACTACTTAAGCTGTGCATGTTACATGGAAACTACGGATAGTTGTAGTCATGACTGCTTACTGCGCAATTGATAGAATTACAACCTCAAAACAGGGCGTAACGAAAGAAAATCTTGTATAGTTTCCACAGGGATGTGAACGGCATACAGGGGACTGGTTGCTCTAGTCCGGACGTACTTGTGACCTCAATATCTGAACACGTCACTGTTACTTAATAATGATTACAAGAACGGCTTGTGAGTCGAACAGGCTTCGGTTAACCGGGAGGAAGAGCTCCCGTGGGAAATCATTTTGTATTATAGACAGTTTTACTATGCCTCATAATCCTCAAAACTGTACCTGCAGCGTATTTATGAGCGATGGGCCGTTTTCATTTTAACAACCTCTGTAGCATTGCAGGTTGCATATGTATATACAATGTGCTCGGTCAGATTACAACCGTTCATCATATTCATTAACAAACATCACAAAAAGTCACGGCGCAGGTACGATACAATTCGGATTTATAAAAAACACAGTTAATTTAGTAAACAGCGAATCGCTATGTTATTATATGGAATAAAGCTAATACCCACTTCCCGGAATCCGTGATACACGGCAGCCATGACGAAAGCATAAGTTACCACGTAGTACTCGTCCAGGATAGCATTTTGAACGCTTACAGTTAAAGTTACTATTGACGAAAACTGTGAACTATATATCCTGTTTAAATAGGCTGCAGGTAGCCTTACTTCATTTCTTACTTACTGGCTTTTAAGGAACCCGGAGGTTCATTGCCGCCCTCACATAAGCCCGCCATCGGTCCCTATCCTGAGCAAGATTAATCCATTCTCTATCATCATATCCCAACTCCCTCAAATTCATTTTAATATTATCTTCCCATCTACGTCTTGGCCTCCCTAAAGGTCTTTTTCCCTCCGGCCTCCCAACTAACACTCTATATGCATTTCTGGATTCGCCCATACGTGCTACATGCCCTGCCCATCTCAAACGTCTGGATTTGATGTTCCTAATTATGTCAGGTGAAGAATACAATGCGTGCAGTTCTGTGTTGTCTAACTTTCTCCATTCTCCTGTAACTTCATCCCTCTTAGCCCCAAATATTTTCCTAAGCAACTTATTCTCAAACACCTTTAACCTATGTTCCTCTCTCAAAGTGAGAGTCCAAGTTTCACAACCATAAAGAACAACCGGTAATATAACTGTTTTATAAATTCTAACTTTCAGATTTTTTGACAGCAGACTGGATGATAAAAGCTCAACCGAATAATAACAGGCATTTCCCATATTTATTCTGTGTTTAATTTCCTCCCGAGTATAATTTATATTTGGTACTGTTGGTCCAAGATATTTGAACTTCTCCACCTCTTCAAAAGATAAATTTCCAATTTATTTACAGTTCGTATAATATTCTCGTCACGAGACATAATCATATACTTTGTCTTTTCAGAATTTACTTCCAAACTTATATCTTTACTTGCTTCAAGTAAAATTCTCGTGTTTTCCCTAATCGTTTGTGGATTTTCTCCTAAAATATTCACGTCATCCGCATAGACAAGCAGCTGATGTAACCCGTTCAAGTCCAAACCCTCTCTGTTATCCTGGACTTTCCTAATGGCATACTGTAGAGCAAAGTTAAAAAGTAAAGGTAGTAGTCTACACTGATAGGTAGCCTGCTCCCATAAAATTAATTTCTTTCCACTTAATCTGTTTTCAGCCCTAGTGACTGGTCGCGTGGTTCAGGCAAGCGAGACAGTCTAAATGTCGTCTTTGTCCATCACTAGGGAACGGATTTCTAGCTCCGTACCTGTTTTGTTTGTCACGTCTAGACTACGTATGCAGATCTCTACGTTTCATGTATACAGGACCCATCTATTAGAATTCTTTAGGACCGAAAACGCCTAAATGAACTATAAGTCTTGTAAATGTCTAAAACCTATGTCTGTGCCTAAAAAGTGTCTTTTTAATATTTGCGTATAATAATAATAAAACTGTCGGTACTAAAATGCAAACCTAAATAGTGCTATTTGAAATAAGAAACAATGTCTTACAGACAAGCATTGGTCTGGCAACTTCATTGCACGTTAGTCTTAGAAGGGGAGGGAATTAGATTTTACTTAATTTTCTGGAACCGAAGTTCGTTTAGAAAAGTCCATCCTAGCATAAAAGGGATGATAGGTTGTTCAGGTTAGGCGAGAGCTTACAAATATACGCCCCGTTACGCGGAATGAAACTGACCAATCAGCAACCAGTCTCTTCACTGATTAATTTCAGTATTCATAGCACTTGCTGTTATTTCACGTATAACTGAATATTAATTAAAATTAATTGTTAAGTTTATGTAAACTTCTAAAAGTCCTAAAATGGATTTTATAAAGGCCTAAAATTCTCCTTTTAGCACATAGAAATCCGATCCCTATTTATCACATTTAAGCCGAATTTAATAAAATTTGGTCGCAGACTTCGGTATAAAATCATTTATAAACAAATCAAAAATAGTATATAGAGAATTCAATGTCAAAACTATATTAAAACTACAGAAAAGAACTATTAAGTCAAAAGTACAAACCAATCAGAGAACTAGCTGTGGAGAGTACTTCGAAATGCTGGGTTTACTACCTCCACCATGTACACATATTTTTGAAAGTTTGATGTATATGAAAGCTAATTTAGATCAATGATGTCCATTCTTGTCATAGGAGGAAAAAATGGCATTCACAAAACTCTCTTTAATACCACATTATATGAGAGAGAGAGAGAGAGAGAGAGAGAGATAAATTGTCCGGCCTTAATTAAGGATGACCACGAGGATCCGGAAATTAATAGCAAATAAAAATAATTAATTAAATATGAATATTGTTACAAAAATAAAGCATAATAACTAAGCACCATTGACTATCAATAATTATAAAATAAAATCTTAGAAGATGACTATAAAATTATATTTATAAATAAAAGATTTTATTATATTCAAGTGTTAAAAGTAGTGTACGCAAGATTCAAAATGGATTAAAAGATTTTATTTAAAATTATCATATCCTTAATTAAGGCCTTCTGAGTGGTATAAATGAAACTGTATAATCTGCAGGGAATCTTTAAGAATTTGGGAGATGATTTTTTTAATTTCAAAAGATGATATTGATAATTGTTTTAAAAAATTATATGTAAATTTTGGTAAAGAACTCCGAGCAACTCATATTGGTCTTAAAGTGCAACTCTTTGCCTAGTTACCTGAAATAAATATCTGTGCTCCAAAAATTAAAAAAAAAAAATCTTATTCACTTTGCTATTACACCACTGCTTGTATAGCGTTGATGAATTTTTCGAATTCTTCTGCTTCAGGTCCTGACTTCAAGACATACTGCCAACGGGCCTTATAGCCGAAATCGATCTGACCTGTAGTTTTCTATAATTATTAAGTCTAAGATTTTTATATTTCTATTTGGGTTGCATTTAATGATAGTTATTATTTACTCTTGTGTATGATTTAATTAATTATTAATCTGTAAATATGACATGTTCCATACCATGCACATATGATCAGTGAATGCAATAAATGGTTGATTATGATTATGGTTAAAACATAAGACAGCCATCAAAACTGGTCATGAAGTAATTAGTCAAGGTTTCAAGAGATTTCGACTTCTGAACAAACGACAAGAATAAATTAGAAAAACAAAATTGAAGCTTCTGAATAGCATTTGAGCATATACACAGGTTCCATTTGTTAGCCATCACGTCACTTTCGAAGAAAGAATATTATGTTATGAGAATTTTGAACCCATATAAGAAATTCACAAGTAGGCCTGATCATGCAGTCTACATAAACTTAGAAGAATGCTATACAAGATACAAAATTCCCGGGGCCAAGAGATTTGAGTCGGAATTGTTAACCCTTGTGTGACAATGACATTGACAGTAGTGATGGCTTTAATGACATTTCAAGGAAGATTTTAATACATTTTGATTACACAACTTCTAACACTGTATCACTTCGGAATATGTATGATAAGACTTTCTTGTGTTAAATTTTAACGTACCTTGTTTACATGTTTCGACCTATTTATGGATCATCTTCAGAACTGGTCGTTGTTGATCTTGGCGCCTCTTGTTGTTTCCTGTGTGGGTGCGTTCGTAGTGTAGAGTCAAAGAGTGTGTGTGTTTTGAAATTGAGTTGTGTGTTGAGAATATCGTTGGGGTGTGTTTTCGTGTGTTTATTTCATATTGTTCTAGTGTGTTGAGTTTCTGGCTTTTTGGTTGGATGTGCAATATTTCCATGTCTGTGTTGATGTCTCTGTAGGTGTGGTTGGCATTTGTGATGTGTTCTGCATATGTGGAGGTGTTTTGTAATTTTTTTAATGGCTGTGATGTGTTCTTTGTAACGCGTTTGAAATGATCTGCCTGTCTGTCCTATGTAGAAGTTGTTGCAGGTGTTACATTCAAAACACATACACTCTTTGACTCTACACTACGAACGCGCCCACATAGGAAACAAGAGGTGCCAAGACCAACAACGACCAGTTCCGAAGATGACCGAAAATGGGTCGAAACATGTTAACATGGTACGTTAAAATATTTAACACAAGAAAGTTCTTATCATACATATTTCCGAAGATTTTAAATTTTAAGTGAGACAGTTGGAGTTCAAATTCACATGGCGTTAGTAGATATTTGGAGAATTTGGTGTAAAAACGATTGAATTTACCTAAATTATTACAAGAAAACACTCTAAAAGTCTCTTTTTTATTAATGTTTCTTGCAAAGCTGACCAACATTACATGTACAATGTAATTCTACAACTTTATCTTGCAACAGATTAAGTACTATTGCCATGAAATCACAAGTAATTACTAGTGCAAGTTGAATGGACCGGCGAGTATTAAGAAGGGCCACAGGTATCGCACTGTTGTTCCTGCGACCATTTGGACGAATTATTACAGCAATTCCATTTACTCTACGAAACAAAGCGCAGCTAAGGGGAACTTGGAATGTCATAACGGCTCAGCACTTAGCGGAGTGTACAGCTCCGCAGAATAACTCAATAAGAATCCACAAGATAAAGAGGCTTCAATTATGCGAGCGACATATTATCGCAATAGACACAAAAATATAGCTACAGTTTCAAACTCAATTGTCATGTATATTTATATTTCCTAATAATACTTTCAGTACAGGATGAAAGATAATCAGATACTATGATATAGAAGTAGATGAGAAATAACACAGTACACTTTACCGTAATTAAAAATATAACTAGTGGTTTGTGCAGCAAACGAAGTTCATTACATGTTTAAATAAAAATTTTTCAGATTTATTTTCAATGAAGAATACCAGACATTTTGAAAGTTATTTGCTTCCATAATAATTAGACATACTCCCTCTGAACGTTTTGTTATGCCAAATACTTTTCCTTGAACCTATCTACCTTCAGTTTTTTAGTTTCAACGCGAAAACGCAAGTAACAATGTCAAGACGATCAGTAGGTTTTTCATATGGGAGTAAAGCAATAGTTATTTCAGGTCATTGTGGATTGTAGGCGAAGGTTAAGAAAAAGTCAGGTTTGCTGTGCTTTCTAACAATATACGTACTATCTTGGTATAGCTGCTGCATGTAGAGCTTGAAATGTAGAGAGTAAAAACATTTTATCCTGTTAGAGATCTTGCTGAAATGATCGGGAGACTACAAAATTTTGTAGTCCTCTTATTTTACCAGGAACCTTAGGAACTGTAATTTTTGCGCACTCTCGAGCCAATACTGAAAAGAATGACGCATATAAATATCTCCACTACACAGCCATTATGTATATGAAAAAGACCCAACCCCACTTGATTAATAACTATTAAAATATTTGATTTTTGATAACAATATTATTATCTTACGTAAGTTTTGTAGTTCATATATATATATATATATATATATATATATATATATATATATATATATAAAATAACCGCCACTCAGTAAATTATAGAAATGAAGATCTAATTTAAGATATTCTCTACAGCTACTTATGTAACTTCAAAACGTTTCACGTTCGTATCATCAATATAGCATTAACATGTATAATTAATGACAAATAGTCACATCATGGCATTAACTACAATAACATTTCATTTATAATGGTAATAATGTCATCAAACCACCTCAACTTTTGTAGATTTTAATATAGGCCTACAATACTGACGAAGGATGGATTTTGGAAAATAGGATAATTATGTAGGAAAAATGACATTTCACTGAAAACTACTATTTTTGTGAAAAACTTTGGGTTCAAAGCTTGAAAATGAGGGGTCATATATTAAAATCCATATTTGCTGCATAAGCCACTAGTATATATATATATATATATATATATATATATAATTTTAAAATCCATTTAAAATTATATATATATATATATATATATATATATATATATATATATATACTAGTGGCTTATGCAGCAAATGTTGCTAACTAAGTTCATTACAAGTTCAATTTTTTTTTCAAATTTATTTCCAATGAATACCAGATATTTTGGAAGTTATTTGCTTCCATAATAATGAAACATAGGCCTACACCTCTGAATTGTTTTCTTCATGCTAAATACTTTTTATTTAACCTATACATCTTCAGTTCTTGAGTGCCAATGCGAAAACGCAAGTAACCTTGTCAGAACGATCAGTCGGTTTTACATGTGGGAGTGAAGCAATAGCTATTTCAGGTTATTGTGGATTGTAGGTTAAAGTTATGAAAATATCCTCTCCTCACCTCTCTCCACTCTGCCCTCGTGCCCTCGTGCCATCGTGCCCTCGTGCCCTCGTGTCCTCGTGCTCTCGTGCTCTCGTGCCCTCATGCCCTCATGCCCTCATGCCCTCATGCCCTCATGCCCTCATGCCCTCATGCCCTCATGCCCTCATGCCCTCATGCCCTCCGGCCCTCCGGCCCTCTTCTCTTCTCTTCTCTTCTCTTCTCTTCTCTTCTCTTCTCTTCTCTTCTCTTCTCTTCTCTCTTCTCTTCTCTTCTCTTCTCTTCTCTTCTCTTCTCTCCTCTCCTCTCCTCTCCTCTCCTCTTCTCTTCTCTTCTCTTCTCTTCTCTTCTTTTCTTCCTGTTTTCTTGTTTTTTGCCTTCTTTCTCCATTCGCTTGCTTTCTACGTGATTCTCAATCTATCCTACTGTATCTTAGATCCTTGTCATTGTTGCAAGTTTCATATTCAATCTCTACATCGCCTTCAGTGTCATCATCAGCATCATCATCTGAACTTTCATCTATGATCTGCAGAGTAGTGTCTATCACCACGTAAGTTTTCATCCAGTGTTACTTTGTTAGATAAAACACACTTAATGGAATAAGTAAAATGAACCAACAAAAATGTTTCTATTAATACTATTGATACGTAAATCTGACGTACACTTCCAAATAATTATATCTCATAATAAGTTGGCCAAGCGTGTAAGTTGCAACCTGCTGTCACGACTACTATAGTCAGCAACTGAAAGACGGAGGCATAGTTAGAAGACGGAGGTGCTCACTTGGCGGGAAAAGTAGTGAGGATCAATTGTTTATCCATTATACGTCAAAATTACGTACGACAGAAGTTTTAAACAATGGCATTACTTCCTTGTGAGCAGGAAGAAAACCACTGTTTGATCACAGTATAGAGATATGTTCTCTATACTGTGGTTTGATTTTCACATATCCTACAAGTTTAATACAAGTAGTGTTAAGTTCATAACAATAACCTTAGTATCTCGTTATCATTATATTACTTCTCTTCAAATAATTATCTACAGTCATATGGAAAGAAGTTTGAGATTATACATTCTCGTGCATAAAATCGAGACTTCTCGTTGATGTCATGTTATAGGCATTCCTAATTTATAGTGTCAACAAATGTTGACGCAACATCCGTCGATCGACCACGCTGTTACGTAAGTTTTATAGTTTTCAGTATAGTACTCAGTATATTATAGGAATGAAGATGTAATATGAAATCTTCTTTCTATACGTCTACTTACTTAAGGCCCCAAAAGATTTCACTTTCATATCATCAGTATACCATTATGTGTTGCATTAACTATAATAATTAGACTTCGTGGAATTGCCACGAGAATCGTAAGCTTCACTACGCTCGCGGTATAGACTGTATGAGAAAGGGACGTGAACGGATGGAGAATGCCTCTGATGTAAACACTGAGCAGTATACTGCGGTTACAATAAAACCTGTATCCTGCATTCTAGAAATATAATGAATGATCGTTGAAGTAGCAACTGTCTAAACATATAAATACACAATTATTTTATAGTGAGATATATTAACTCTTAAAAGTTAATGTAATATACTCACATCATCCTTGAATATGTGCATTGCAGTGAAGAGTTACGTACATTTTAAGCGACTGCAAAGTAACCTCCTCCGATGGTCACTTAAACAGTTTTTATTTTGGAAAAATGTACGTTCAACATCACACGATGTAATAGGTGCATATTTGAAGAACGGGAAGTCACTAGTTTTTAGCACACTAACTTCACACGCCTTGTTGTGACGTGATAGTACGTCATTTATAGTACGAAGTTGTGAATAGGCAGAATTTTTAGCAATAATGTTTCTCACCTTATATTTCACTTTTTCTGAAATTAGTGATATTTTGTATAACGATTTGTGATGCTTTATCCGCTTTATTAAGGGCTTCTGAGATTTGTAGTTTAGACAATTCTAACAGGGTGATCCTTTTGGACACGATTTTAAAATTAGAATCAATGAACAGAATACCTTCCAATAGCTGTTCAGAAGGCAATGATTTTACAGCTGCAACAGCAAAAAAAAAAAAAACAAAAGGTATTACTTACTGATAAAATAAAAAGCCTACAAAATTACGTAGCTTCCAGATCATTTCAGCAAGATCTCTTAACAGGATAAAATTATTTTACCCTCTACATTTCAAGCTCTACATGCAGCAGCTATACCAAGATGCTATGCTATTGTTCGAAAGCATAGCAAACCTGATATTTTTTTATCTTTCACCTAGAATCCACAATGACCTGAAATAGCCATTGCTTTACCCCCACATGAAAAACCCACTGATCGTCCTGACATTGTTACTTGCGTTTTCGCGTTGAAACTCAAACCCTGAAGGTGGATAGGTTCAAGAGAAAGTATTTGACATAAAAAAAATCGTCTGACCAGAGCTGCGTCCAATAACGAGTAGGAGGAGAATTATTCTGGGTAACGGAAGGGATTCTCGTTTCTTGTTATATTGTTTACGACAATTTGCAATGAACCAAAAATGTGCAGCTCGTAGAACAGAGTCAAAGCCCCAGGTCGCATTTCTGATATAAAACTCCGAAAACAGAAGCGGACTATATAGATTTAAATCATCCAGTTTTGAGTAACGCATTTCTAAATTGATTCCTTCGCTAGTCTTTTGTTTGGATGCCTCAAATTACCTATGTCTCGAAGCTACTTGCATCAACTTGGATTAATTTGTACCATCTGTCCAACAGAACTGACGATTAAGAGCACCTCGGTAATTGAACCAAGAACGAGTGGTTATCATTGCAGACTTCATTCCTCGCGTGCTTCTCACTACGTGTGTAATACTGGGTGTTCAGTTCAAAGTGTGTCATGGCTCGCTGTATGCTGTCATATGGCTAGCCGATGAGCCTAGAGAATGCAATCTTCCTACACTTCCATAGAGGCGTATTACCTATGCGTCAGAGAAGTTGCATAGCAAGTACGGCGTTCATTCTGAAAAGTACTTACTGATATGTACGGCAACGCCGGTAGTGGCAGGAATGTGAACTGTTTGGAAACATGTACTGAGGTGGGTTTTTTTCCTTACTGTCAGGATATGTGGAGAGGGTTAAGACGATTACTTACATACAGTATTTGTTGACATTAACTTGGACGGTCAACATGGACACGGAGCATTTGATTTGTATTGTGGAATGTTGCCGTACACAACCGATGATAAATACCCTGCGTACGACTTGGCCGCGCAAAACACAGTTCGAAAGAGGTTATGGTAGCACACAGACCGTACAGACCGCCATCTGTTGCTACGACGTTCAAGTTAGCTATACCGTACACGTTCTCAAGTTCAGATTGAACGCCTTGATTAATAGGCAACTTCTCTCACATAAAAGCTGAAACTCGCTTCAAATCGCTGACTCGCAACAGTGACGTCATGACACACTTTGAAATGAACACCCGGTACGTTTAGGAACATACACTGCTTTCTAGAGAATCATAAATCGGATCGTGAGAGTGGGAATTTAACATTTACGTCTACATCATTATTCGCAGGCAATATAAACTTGATAATGTTATGAAATCCAATCTCCTGCTTCTTCTGTTTTATAAGCACTAAATTCGTATCACTGAATCCCAGACAGGTGATTAAACAGAATGTAAGGACATCAATAATATTAGTAATTGTAACAAAACTTGGTGTTCGCGTGTTTATGTCCACAGGTGTACGCATGTGTGGGTAATGACCCACGTTATAGGCTGTGTGCGCCCAGAGAAATTAATGATACCCAGTGGGACATCGCTACGGCCCTAGAGGAGTATGAAAATGAGGCCGTAGCACGTACGGGATCCAAACACTCGATTATGCACTACTCCGACAGACGTTAAAGCAGTATTCAATTTGATTTCCCTGTGTTAATGTGCAAAAACGCCGTTCCATGTTGTAACTTTGAATTTAATCCCGTTAACAAAAAGTGCTCTGTATTGAAAACAAACTGCTAATACCTCGTGCAGCAACTAATGATCGCTCCTCTACAATCCCGTTACAGCCTCTCATTCAGAACTATCACCTTCGTCCAATTTCCATTTCAGCAGCCACGATCGTAGCAGAGAACTTGGTGTTCATTCTAATCGGATATAACAAAATATGTCGACGTCAATTTTGAGTAAGTTACAACACTTGCTATATGTTTAAGGATTTCGTACGTTTTTAGGAGAAGAGTCATATTAATTGTATCTCTCTATTGCTCCAAATGCCAATGTATACGGTAGGTACAAATCTAGTTTAGCCGGGTTACACTCCCAATATGATTGTGGACAATTATAAGACATGGCAGATTTTCGCAATTGCGATAAAAGCGACATGTTCCTAAATGTTGTCAAAATAATTATCTTTATTTTCATTTTGTTTGTAGTTTTAACCGATAACCAGAAATACAATAGGTTTGTAATGTATGGGGCCGTCTATTGCTTATCTTACAATGTAGTATTAATATATTACATTTTATTGATGAACGTTTTCGGCATATTTATGCCATCTTCAGATCTTAAAAAGTTGTCTTTATACATACTTAATATTATGCCACATTGGTTAAATGCAATACATAACTAACAACAACGAAATCATAATTACACTATTTGTAAGGCGAACTTGTGATTACTGTGTCCACATTCAGCTGTTGATTGTGCAATGTCACTTCATAATATGTTAAAACACAAACACTAGATGGATGGAACAGATTAAAACAGATCTATAAAACATTAACATTAAACATTAGTAGATGACTCTTGATAAAATTCATATAAGACGGATGTCGTGACATTGTAGTGGATCACGATCTGTGACGACACCAAGAGATGACAGACATCTCATCCTCATGTTAATGACGGATCGTCCAGCTTCATTGCAAGTGTTAGCACAACGGCGGAGCGCTGTAACAAGTGTAGCATTGTCTGCTTCCACTGTTCGACGATGTCTGCTTCACATAGGGCTGGTTGCACGCACTCCTTTGCGGCGGATTCTCTTGACCCTAGATCAGGCATGTCAATTGATGCCCACAGGAGCAAGTGCGCGCTTTAGAGCCCAGGAGAGCCTGAGCGCTTTACAGTGGAAAGGAAAGAGACACACGAAAGAAGTGGCATATGCCGCTTGGTCGAGCTATATTCAGGGATGGCCATAACTGATTCAATAGATAAAGGGAAGAGAACTTATTAAAACTGTATCCATGTTAATTTTTAGATTTGCCTGAGAAGTATAAGTGCATTATAAGAATGTAAGTTTTAATTTTAACGCTCATTTTTCACAAGTTTGATTTTTTTATTCAAAAGAAATATTTTCTCAACTTTTCGTATAGAAAAGTGAAATTTTCAGGTATAGGTCTATTTATTTAGTAGCCTTACAGAATGTTTTCGTAAATCTCATATACCGTATATACGTATCGTCGCGAGGGGTGACTTTGTGTCATGAGGGAGACTTTGTGCCATTCGCGAAAAACGTATGGAAGTATTCTTTAAGACCGTGACAAGGTTTTAAAGTCTACTTCCTTACGTTTTTTTTATGAAATGCGCGAATGGCACAAAGTCACCCTCATGGCACAAAGTCACCCCGCTCGACGGTATTACTGAAGATAGTGTATTGAAAATTTTGAAAATATTCGCATGGAAATTGTTTGTAAGGAAATGAATTAACAAAGCAACTACTGTTACATCATAAGCAAAAGATACGTGCCCATGTGTTGTAAAAATGTCAGCTCTATAGCTTCAGCACATTTCTAGAAAATAATTTAATATTCTGATGATAGGAAGTTGCTCACAAATATCACCTTAAAAGCATAATGCGATAAGAGTTTTGTTATGTAATATTAGTTACACTTAAAACATATACAGCACCTAGGTAACTTTGCTTTGTACTGTAATATTGTTTTGATTAGTTTATTGATTACTTTTGTAAGGCTAAAGATACCATCAATATTAATTCCAAGTTATCATGTCATACTCAATCTCTTTCTTTGGAATATCACTTTCTTTATGAATGATGTGTTTCATCCACTTAATACAATATAATATTATACTACTATGGAATTTAAGTGAATATTCCTTCTCAACTCTCTATTATGTTATTTAGATTTAAAACACAAGTGCAATATTAAGAAATCAGTGTTAGTACTTTTGTTTTACAGACAATGTAGGTAATATTAAACAGAAAGAAGCCATATAAAAATAACGACATAAAATTTCACGTTCCGTTTGAAGTTTGTGCACCACTGTTTTCTTAATCCAACAGGCTGATTATTCATATACACAACCCTTCCTCTTTCCATACTTAGCGCTTGCTGCCCGCGCACGACGTCAAGGTCAGAAAAATGCGCTTGCTTTGACATCACTGCCCTAGATCATCGACGTCTCAGGCTACAATGGGCTCGTGAACACACAGAGTTGCGTGCAGATAGGCAACATGTGGTGTTTTCGGACGAGTTCCGTTTCAACCTGGACTACAATGATGGTCGTATATGCATTATTAGACGATATCATAGTCAGCGGTATCATTCAGACTGCATTGCCCAGCGTTGTACCGGCCGAACACCAGACATGATGTGCGGGGTGGCATTGGGTATCATTGACGATCTCGGCTGCTACGTATTGAGGGTAGACTTAACAACGACCGGTACATCGAGTACGTTGTAGAGGCAGAATTCATACCCTTCCTTCACCGCACTCCTGGCGCTATATTCCAGCAAGACAATGCCCGAACACACGTTGCCAGGAATGTTCAAGCTCTCTTCAATGCACAGAACATTCAGCTTCTTTAGTGGCTTGCCCGTTCGCCAGAAATGTTCCTATTAAACATGTATTTGTATGGGATATGGTTGGTCAACAACCTCCAGCAGCCAACTGCAATGAACTATGGGCACGTATACAAGCAGCCTACCTGGCCACTTCCCAGAAAGAGCTCCAAAGTCTCTTTGATTCAATGCCACGACCTATAGCAGCTCTGATTGCAGCTCGTGGAGGTTTCACAAAATACTGATGAACTCATGTGTATTGGTCTGAAACGTTAATCATTTGTGTGCATCAATATTAGTAATACGTAAAATAAATTTGATTCAGTCCCCATGATTCCTTCATGGTGTTGCAATTTTCATAGACAGTGGTGTACATAAGAGCTATGGATTCGATAACTTTGAACATCGAAATAGTTAACATGTGGAGAAAGTGAAAAAAAAAAGAACTGTTAAGATGAACGTGTTCCTATATTATAAATTTTAATTTCTTCATATATATCCGTGGCGCTACAGCCCGTGAAGGGCCTAGACCGACCAGCCGGCTGCTGGCCTCTCGCCCACATGCCGAAGCAGAGGTGGACGATCATCCAACCAGAATGGAGGTATCGTGTGGTTAGCACGATGATCCTCCCAGCCGTTATAGCTGGTTTTCGCAACCGGATTTCGCTACCTATCGTAGCTCCCCAAGTGCATCATGATGCTGGGTGGGCACCGGTCCCATACACTGGCCGAAAATTCAGGAGAAAATTTCTTTCCCCATGAGGACTCGAACCAGCGCGCATTCCGTAACGTGAGTCCTAGGCAGGATGCCTTAGACCACGACGCCACGGCGCGGGACTTTCTTCATATATTCTACGGTAAAATTCAGTTACACAAGTACTGTAACTCTGCAACACACAAAGAAAAACAAAAGGGAAATATGTCGACAAAATGTTTTTCTCGTGAGATTTTTGCACTTATAATCTAAGCCAAATAAAAAAATTCCCCAGCAAGAACGTTGCATCACATAGTTGACTGCTTCAGCTCTTGACTAACTATATCTAGAGGAAGATGAAACTTCCCCCTCCACCTATTAGTGTTGTGAAATATGGGCGCATGAGACAGTCGTAACGGGAAGAATATATTTTATTGACGTTACGCCACACGGGGGACAGTCTTTAATAGATGCCCCCCCTCACACATCGTGCTGCGGTTTCTCTGTTCAAAGAAGCCCCAGCTTGCTCGAGCCATAAAACGACATGTAGTACCCATACTTAACATAAAACCTCTTTATAAAATCGGACGTTTGGCTATATTTCTACGTTCCGTATTTCTGGAATGACAGATAAGATGCTGGGAAGTTTATATTGAATATATCATGTAGAGGGGAAGGATGCTTGAACAAGTAATAAAACTAAGTCTTATCCTGGGCACTTTGATCCAACCTGAATATTCGTCTTAGGTGTTTTACATTTCAAGAATCCGAACATATTTACAAATGAAGAGTCCACTGCAAGAATGATGGATGTCACTTTCTTGTCGAAATGAACCAAGACTGTCAATGCATAGCTTAAGACATATAGAATATACATATAGAGTTATATGGCATTAACACTGATAGTCATTGTCCAGTAAAGATCGGAAAATCACAGTTAAGCTTTGAGCGCTAAGCATTTCAAACTTTCAATTGCTTCTCCTGCAAAATGTATTCCAAATGACATCCATAATTCTTGCAGTGGACTCTTCAAATGTTGTCCACACCTGTAAAGTAATGGTTAGCGCGTCTGGCCGCGAAATCAGGTGGCCCGAGTTTGATTCTCGGTTGGGGAAAGTTACCTGGTTGATTTTTTTCCGGGGTTTTCCCTCAACTCAATGTGATCAAATGCTGGTAACTATTGGTGCTGGACCCGGGACTCATTTCATCGGCATTATCACCTTCATCTCGTTCAGATACTAAATAGCCTGAGATGTTGATAAAGCGTCGTAAAATAACCTACTAAAACAAACAATTTACAAATGTTATGAGGCCCGTAAGTATGGAAAGATAAGTGCATGATAGAGAGGATGAGGGAGTAGTTCGAGTAAGGGGAAGGCTAGAGTTGCAAATGCAAGAAACATTAGACAAAATACATAATAATATTACATTTCAGATATGAACAAAGTTTGATTAAATCAATTTAAGACGTAATATTCATTAAAGTACTTGCAGAAATACATAAAGTTTCATATTCCTTTGTACAAAGTGTAACTGTTTTCCTATTATTTTCTTGTTCTGAATCCTTTTTTTCCCTAGAATACTTCTTTACTTTTTTTTCTGGTTCCGCTCCTCTTATTTCTTGTTATCTTTCTTCCTTAATGTTTTTATTCTCTCTTACTCCCATGTAATATAAAAATTGAATTAAAATAATAGTACATTATGCAACGAGCCTATAATAATAGTAGTTAAAACGCGAGGATGTTTATGAAACGAGCGCAAGCGAGTTTCGTAATTTTCATACGAGCGTCTTAATTACCATTATAGGCAAGTTTCATACGATTTTTTATGCTCGACCATATTTCTAACTTGAAATTATTCATAAGTACTGTATTCTTGTTATTCTTATGTGACTGAGGAGCGAACTGACATTGTGCAATCTCGTAAATTGTGAGATGTGCGCAGACGCGAAAGTATTGACTTTTCCGGGCAAAGAATGTCGACAACCTTGATATAACGTAGAGAGTAAGATAAACGTTAAACTTTATATAACCTTGAAATTGAATTCGACGTTGAAAAACGAGATGACTAATTGAATTTATTTGAATATTATTTACAATTAACGCTAATTATTATAGTAACAGAATATAACCTTCTGCGACAGTATTGGATTTCCAGCCTGCGTGACGTTTTGCTAGTTGTCTTTCGATTGCATATTCGAGAATAATCGAAAACCTCAACTTTAATGAATAGGTGTACTTTAATGACATGCATTAAAGGACTGCTACCAGATGTATAATTACTACATTTCGGCATGGTCGAGCATAAAATAATTTAATTTATAGCTTTCCATAAATCCTGCAACGCAATTCAGCAGAGCACCTCATATCACGATACAAACGAAACAGTAAGGACTAGTATTCCAAATTGTACTTTTCGGATGTGCTAAACAATGTTAGCATATACACGTTATACTTCTTTACGTTACAATGTATAATAATTGCACTGTTGTCAAGTCTTGTGATTTACTGGAGGGTGTGATTTGATAGTCATAAGATTTAAAATTTTGACTCCAGGTTATTTTTCTTTCTTTTTCCGTATTCTTTAGACCTTACATTATCATTGCATCTTTGAGATGTGCAAGCCGAAAGTTACATAAAAATAAACAATACTTAGTAAGAAAATTAATTCAATTTACAAGATAAACAATTTATCTGAGATAAAAGGTATGCGTGTGGAGAAATTTTGTTAAGAGGTTGGATACAGCTCACAGCAGTAAAATTTTTGGAAGTACTCAACATTTTTTTCCTCCATTACTTTATCTTGTACAATAATGAAAACTGGTATGTGTAAAACAATGTCCTTCTGCTATGTGGAAAAAATATTTTAACAATTTCAAAAAATATTATTTATATATTTTTTTCAAATTTCATAATGGTGGTAGTTCACTGCGCAGTGATGACGCGTTTCCCTCATAACCCACAAACTTTTTAACTTCTTCATGTTCTGTCTCTCTTATTTTATTGTTGAAACTCATGTTTACAATACCATGCTCTTTCAACTACATTCCTTAATAAATAATATATTTTTTTCTTTTTTGTGTTAGAAGAAAATACTGATATTTGACCATTTTTGTTAATGAATTTATTTTTTATCAGACAATCTATCAAAGATAGAGAAGTGATCTTGCATCATATTGTAGATATGACATGCATAAATACACACAAAAAATTTGATCACAGAATGTTTGATAGTTTCTTTAGTTATGTGGGAAACGCTTCATCACTGCACAGTGAACTGAATTTTGAAAAAAGAAAAAAAAAAAATGTAAACAATTTTTTTTAAATAGTAAAAATATTTTTTTTTTCATATAGCAGAATGACAGTGTTTTACACATACTGATTTTCACTATTGTACAAGAGTGAGTAATGGAGGAAAAAAATGTTGAATATTTCCAAAATTTTACTGCTGTAAGCTGCACCTAACCCCTTAACTCTTCGATGCACCTTTTCTCTTGGCTCTTCAAAGAGTCACGAAAATTTAAAACAAAATTCTAGATAGTGGCAGATTGTCACATAGTTGTGTCCGAATTCTTATGTGTCGAAGATCGCAACAGTCCTTTCTGTGGCAATTCAAATCTGAAGTCAGCCGATGGGTTTTTAACGAAGAGACAGTTTCGAAAGGCAGTACAACATGCAAGAACCGTGACATATGACAGCTGCGCTTCATAACACTGAACAGTATATCTACTTCAAAGAAGTCAATAACGAGAGATTTCTCTCACCTGAATTAAGAATCGACATATTCAAGAAGGAAATGTTTTTACTAGCGTAGTCAATTCTGTTCGTTTTCCTGTTTGTGTAAATGTAAACCTTATTCGGACGAAAAATCGTTGGTCTTTACTTTAATTGGTCAGAAAAAGCACTGTCGAGATTTACATGTGTCTGGCATCGAGTATCTGAATTTAGAATCATAACAAAAGCTACTCTTAGGCGTTCAGGGAAACGATGTTAAAAACAGAAAAATATAATTTGGACACGAGTCTGTAATTGAAGAAATAAACATGGATAATATATCGTCTACTACTGATGGATGGAGTTTACTCGGTCTAGTTTGTACTGATCGTGTTTCAATAGTGGAAATCATCCACGAAATCGAATCTTATTTTCATGAGGAACAAAAAAACCCCAGATTTGTGTGAATAACAGTTTACTTCGTTCTTTCTTTCTTTACATTTATCAGTGTTCAACATTTATCTTGTTTCAAGTGGGTAACCTGTGTAATAAAGGGTTCTTTCCGATCTCTGATAGCTGAAACCAAAAAGAGGTATATTACTGTTAATAATAAAATTGAATTAAATATTCCAGTTAAGGAAATGGCGACTCACAGCAGAAATTCTCAAGAAAATCGACCCTTTTTGGGAGGGGTACACTACGACCATTTCCAATGCCAAGTAAGTTAAGTGAAAATATAAGAAGCGTGCAATAAACGAGGTTTCGAAATTTCCAAGAAAGGCACCTTCTGTGTACTTAATAATATTGGTAAAGCTCCGATGGAATTAATTGGTATCATCTCGTGGGGCGCGGCGACTTGTGACGGGGGGTGGATTTGCTTGCTTTTTCCACTCTGGAATTAATTCCATCCGAGCTTTGCCAGTCCTATTAGGTGCACACAAGATGCCTTTCTTGGAAATAACGAAACCACGTTTTTTGCACGTGATTTTCACGAAACTGTAATTCACATCGGAAAGAGTTGTTGTGTACCCCTCCCAAAAAGACTTGATTTTCTTGGACATTGCTACTGTGATACACCGTGCATTCTGATTATGAAATCACTCACTGCTGGTCTGTCACCTCTCGCTGCAATTCAGCTGTCGGTGTGATTCCTGACGGTTACTAGAGATCGGAAACAACCCTCTGTATATTTGCGTGAGAACAGCATCGTTCTAAAGATAACAGGCTAGCAGTTCCCTCACAATGTCAAGCTGTGTTCTTCGTGGCCGACTCATATGCATTTCAGAAGCTACGAATAATAAATAAATATTTTTTTGAGTGAAACTTTTAATTAATTCTCGAAGGATAACAGGTCAGGCATAATCAAAATGACGTCCGAAAAAACATCGGCATATGACGCGTGGGTGCAATCTCTCCGTAGCACAACAGGCAATTAAAACATGTATATGGAGCTAATTCTCATTCAATTTTCTATCATGTATTATTCATGAATCAATAACTCATTTATTGTTAAATGATCTGGGCGGATTTCGGGCTTATTGAAACAGTATGATGATCTCTTTATTAATCATTAAATTCTATGAATGATACAGGACTTGGGTTAATTTTAAATTCGGAACAGTTTTATGTGGCGAGTGCCAATGCAGATTACTCGGTTTGTTGTATGTAAAAACGATCTATCTTGAAGTGAACCATTAGAAATAACTTACGTTATAGTTTAGTCGATTGTCCAAAGACAGGTTTGAATCTCATAGGTGACACCAATAAGGCATCACACTTGACTCAATATTATTGTTACGTTATTATGAACTAAAAATTATATTTTCTATCGGTTCTATGACAATAATTTACTTCATGATGTGTCTTCTGCAACGTCCCACGAAGGATATCTTCTTTTGCAAGATGTACAAGGACATCATTTTATTTTTACTTCAACTTTTATTGTACCTGAGTTTTTGAATGTACTTCACTCCCACTCCTTCTACAAACGAAGTTCCAACTGTCCTCCACACAGAACCAATGCCGCAGTACTGAGTTAGTGATTTTAGTACGTTTCAGAAATATGTTCGCGTTTTCCTGTGACGAAAACTTCCAATATTGAATCATATTTTCGCACAGGTACTATCGTCCGTTTGCCTATGTCGCATCCCGATTTCCCCCACTTGCTTCTGCTCGCTCCACTGTAAAGAATAGTGGCTGGGCTTTCTTAGCTCTTTTCTGAAAATATTAATTTCTGTTAGGAATTAATTGGACGTCTACGTAATATTATGCAACTGTTTAAAATAACTTAAATAAAAAGGCCTCGTTAAGTAATTAACTATCACGTGTTTCTCCCCCCCCCTTTCTACGATCCTGCGACATAACCACTTGGACGGACAGTAGATAGCATGTCTGAGTAATTTTATCTGTGCGGGTCGGGCAGAAGTGAAGACTGAATTTACAGTACGTAAGGTACTCTTTTATAGAGTAGGTACAGAATTATTTCAACATGAGTTACTATGTATGAAGGACGAAACTGGTAATTGGAATTAGAGGCAATAGTCTATAGTGCGATAATAGGCACAAAAGAACTAAAGCCTGTATCGAAATTAACGGCCACCATTTTCAAAAATGTGTTTAAATATCCATATTATGATTATTTTTCATTTTAACTTCATTCTCTATATCGTACGCTAATATGCTGTAGACAGTATAATAAATTTCTAAATTATAGACATCAGCTCAAAGAATTTGAGTGACCACAGGGGTCCTGAATACAATAAACATGTACAATAATGTGATGTGATACATTAAAGAAAAAAGAAAGTTAATTGTTGAAGGCAAATATAAGTTGATTAATTGCATAATGAATACGTTTGCATGGATAACTCAGTTCGTGAGTAAACACACTTATTGTTAATAACTGTATTTTGATTAAACAAAACCTAATGAAAATTATCACACTCAAAATCGTGATATTTCCTAGTTTACGTAAATGGATGAACTAATTTTCTTCCCTCCTATATCTAGTAAAGTGATTTGTTTGTATATTACGCCAGTATCATCGAACTCCAGTCGTGGAAGGCGGTAGCAAACGGTGTTTTCGGGTCTCAATCATTAATCCAAAGGTATAGTCAGGTTAATATTAAAAATGTTAGTAAAAATAAAACGATGTCCCTGTATAATGGCTGTTATTTCCCAAATTTTTTCTTCTGATAATAGTTAGAGCCATGATTTCATGGTGAACCACGAAAATGCGAAAACAGTTAATATACACAATAAAATGTCAAAATACTGTATTAGGTATTCAAATAGTTTCTAACGGTTAATCCATAATTTTATGGTCACGATAAAACAGAAATATATTTTTATCACGAAATACCTTATGTATTTGCGAATTCAGGCGAATTTAGAGTTAAAAAAATTAATGCAAGAGCACTGCACTCCACTGTAACTATGGTGACGATCACTTTGAGAGTTAATCTTATATTCTTGTCTTAGTGTCAAAAATGAATCCGCTCGTTGGCGACTACAACTTGGTGTAGTGGACAGTGTTGGAAAAAGATACTTTGAAAGCAGAAATCAATTAAGGAACTGATAGGCGAGACAAAGGTCAGTGTAAAGAAGCGATTCGAAGCTCCAAGTGTACCGTGTACAGTAAAACTGACTGCCATGCTGCTAAAAGACCTTTGGCATAAATTCTTTTTAATGACTTTCAACTCTGTTTCATTTGTCTCAGCTAAGAACTCGCAATTAAGAACGTTCCCAACATAGAATCAATAAAGCTAAGGGATATTTGAAATTATATTTGTAGCTTTAGACTGAAGTAAAATCTTTTTCGAATTAAAGTAGGCCTACATGCTTTCACATATGCTTAGGAGATTGTTAGAGGATCACAAATTTATAGTTTAAAATATCTCCAAGCACTTCATATATCAGTTTTAAATGTAGATTCAGAGAGGGCTGTCTCCTTCTTTTCTGATATACTTTCAGACAACAGAACCACAATTCAGAAAATGTAGAGGCATGCACTCTTTGTATTTTAAACAAGAAAACACTGAGTAGAATTTAATTAAATTCGTGTCAGCAATTTTTGTTGTTGAGTGTAGAACAGGGAAGGAGTTTTATTCATTTTTTGTTGGCTTTTATTTGAATTAATAATTAACTTGTAGAACCGTTATTATATTTGTTGATTATAAATTGTGTTTAAAAATATTCCTAATGCATCAATATTATTATTTATTATTTTATTTTATTTTATTTTATTTATTTATTTAATAATAACATATACATAAAAACGTTACATTAAAATATGTTTATGTTTCTAATAGTCCTACAATTTCAATGTGCCAAACGGTAAATTTATTGATTTCTAAAAGCCTCATATACTGGCAAATAAAACGTTATTTTAAGCAATCTTAGCATTTTTTCACCATTTGTATCTCCATAGCAACAGATTTTTATACCGATATGCCATGTTTTATTCACCAATATTAATCGTGTCTCTAATAAATAGTTTTTACGTAAAAAGCAAAACAATGTCCTTAGCATGGTTTCCTTCAGGGAGGAAGTAATTCCATGAAACGCTTATCTCAAATTTAAGTCACATAAAGGATCCCTATGCCTACCAGAGGGTTCCAGGAAAAATGTTCTAGTCATTTCTTGCACACGTCAGAGTATACAGTAGCACAATGGATCCTATGTGCTTTTCCACCAGTGATCCATACTTTCATTTCTCTCAGACGCTAGATAACCACACCAGTTGATAAGACGTCGTAAAGTAGAGCGGTATTATATTATTTTACATGCTTCCACTTTCTGAAGCCATATTATATTTTGCAGTATGTTATAATGCCTATCATTATTACTTATGCTAGGGCTCAAGAATTACGAACCAAAACTTTGCTTTCAGGTTAGGCATAGTCGGTATTGTTCACACAAGCAGGGTCGGGTTAAGTGGTTCTGGAATAAAGTGAGATTATTATTGGCTCATAATCCACATACTACTCGGGACAAATAGGAATAACGCTGCTCTCCGAGGGCGCCACTATCATGTTTATATGCGTGTTAGGTGGGAACGGGGAGTGGAGGGGAAGAGAGAGCATGTACACAACCTGCAAAGATGCAGTAGCCTACCTACCCGAGACACTTCCTTTATTTAGGCTGCTGCTTTTAATTTAGGTTTTTATATTCGTTATATTCGTGGCTGTGGAACTTGGACTCTCACTTTGAGAGAGGAACAGAGATTAAGGGTGTTTGAGAATAAGGTGCTTAGGAAAATATTTGGGGCTAAAAGGGATGAAGTTACAGGAGAATGGAGAAAGTTACACAACTAAGAGCTGCACGCATTGTATTCTTCACCTGACATAATTAGGAACATTAAATCCAGACGTTTGAGATGGGCAGGGCATGTAGCACGTATGGGTGAATCCAGAAATGCATATAGAGTGTTAGTTGGGAGGCCGGAGGGAAAAAGACCTTTGGGGAGGCCGAGACGTAGATGGGAAGATAATATTAAAATGGATTTGAGGGAGGTGGGATATGATGGTAGAGACTGGATTAATCTTGCTCAGTATAGGGACCAATGGCGGGCTTATGTGAGGGCGGCAATGAACCTCCGGGTTCCTTAAAAGCTTGTAAGTAAGTAAGTAAGTAAGTAAGTTTTATATTCGTGGGTTTTTATTATTATTATTATTATTATTCTTATTATTATTATTATTATTATTATTATTACTATTACTATTATCTTGTGAACTGTAATTATAATATAATATTTAGTTATCACTGCTACCGGTGGTTACCCATTTGTATTATGAATGTTATGTTTTATTTAACGACGCTCGCAACTGCAGAGGTTATATCAGCGTCGCCGGATGTGCCGGAATTTTGTCTCGCAGGAGTTCTTTTACATGCCAGTAAATCTACTGACATGAGCCTGTCGCATTTAAGTACACTTAAATGCCATCGACCTGGCCCGGGATCGAACCCGCAACCTTGGGCATAGAAGGCCAGCGCTATACCAACTTGCCAACCAGGTCGACTTGTATTATGAATAAATTTAATACATACACATACGTTTAAAAATATCATTATTATCATTATTATTAGTACTATTGTTATTATTATTATTATTATTATTATTATTATTATTATTATTATCTTGTTCAATTTTTGTTACTTTCGATGTGCAGACCTTCAGGCGAATTTATCACAATAGAGCAAGCTATAAGGGCTGAAAAAGTCAGACTTGGGACTTTGTTGAAAACTCTGAAGATTGAAGCTTCTGCAATTTTATCTGCAGTGTTGCAGTTGTATTATACGGGACTAATCTCACCGGCCCTGTGAAGAATTCAAAAGGAATGCATCACCTGTTACTCACTCCAAAGCTACTTTAAGCCGCGCCCCTATTCGCCAACTTTCGGGCTGATAACGTCTACAATACAAGCTTCATAAAACATTAACAAATCACTATACTTGTATTAACCCCTGCGTAAACTGGTCAGGCCTTTATCCTGTCAACACTTCTTATCACTTCCACTACATCTTCACTCACAGCTTCCCTATGATGTTCCCCTCCGACCAGGGCCGGTGAGTTAAGTCCCACACTGTATTTTAATTCATTTTCGCAATGTATGCGATATTAGCTACGATAACTGACAGGTGCTTACTAAAGTTATTATGACTCAGATGGCCATTACTTTTCTGTTAACACTTTTTTACAATTTATTTAGCCAGACGAATATTTTTCCTCGGGTGGACAGCCCATGCAGGACCGAGGTAATCCAGCCAACTGCTCGCCTCACATTCACAAGTCTCAACAGAGTTTAACGATCCATATAAATATTTTTGTGCGAAATCGTGCGTATTTGCTTGTTTTCCGCACAGAACCAATACGCGGTAAGTGTGAAATACCAAATTCAGTATTCCCAACGCAACACACATAACAATTTCCCTCTTCTTACCGCTTAAGCGCGACATTCATTTTACTGCTTTAGGCTTTTACATATTATTTTTAGAGACGTTTAACATAGTAATAATTATAAATTGGGAACTTACCACTGCAATTTCACCTAAATTGCAATGTTAATTATTGTTTTTAAATATTTGCAAAAATTAAATAAAGTCTACTACTGCACGAAACTTATTGCATTCCTGATACAAGTAACATTAAGGAAGCCGTGAAAAAATCAACAAGATTCCAGATGCGGATGTTATTACTGCAATATGTTATATAAATAATATTGTTAAAATATAAAAATGAAAAATAAATCATTACATAACCTTACCGTTTGTTTTAAGTTCACATTTATAGACTGGGGGAAAAAAAAGACAGACGTATATCACGGCCTGCTGGAGTATAGTAAACACAGAAAACATTTTATAGCAACAATGTTGAAGATAGATATTTTGGTTTTCCGAAGTTGCCGTCATTAAACAGAAACCAAGATGGAGATTTCATTGCAACTAATTAGAAATTCGTCTTTCAGGTATGTAATAAACGATCTTCGCACAAAATAATGTACGATACACGAGCGGTATGTCTGTGTTCATGTTCTCGGAAATTAAAAAAGCTCAACTACGTTTCGCTTTTTCAATCTTTCCCTCGACCATGAAAACGTCAACATACCGCTCTTGTAACGTATATTACTATTGTTTATATTTTAATACAAATTGTTTTGCGTTCGTCTTGGGATGGACAAGTTTACTTAATACGTGGGACTACTACTACCACACGACAACCCGGTCCAACTTTCCTCAGACACGACTGTCACGCACTTGCCCGGTGATGTTACACTTCTGGTGAAGAGGACCAGAGTGGGCTGCTTTGTGGACCTGGAGTGGGCCCTTCCATTGGGAAATTACAACACAACATGTCCACGCCGGGGGCAGTGTCGGAAGCATGGAAATTGCCTCTCGTACCATGTAGCGCCAGAAGTGTTCCAGGGACTGCCTGCGACGGTCCGACCGTACTTTTACATATATTGAAACTCATAACTAGGGCAAATCATCCTTGTACTCTCAAATCCATAGCTGCGCTGCAAATCTGCTGACACATCTCAATACGCCGTTATGTCATACAACGCGTCACGACATATGACGTCACCCATTATGCACCATACAGGGTATGATATTGCATTGTAACATTTCGCAGACTACATTCTATCGCTTCATATAGCGTATCATATTAATATGCTATGCACTTCATAACAATTTGAAGAGTGTGATACCAAAACGCGTTGAGTCCATTTTTATGAAAGGCCTGGGATAGTTTTTTTTTTATCCACAGATCTACGGACTGAGGGAGATCTCAAGTAAATATGCAGAATAACGCAAACTTTTATACATCTTGATTATACAACTTTTAACACTGTATCACTTCGGAATATGTATGATAAGACTTTCTTGTGTTAAATTTTAACGTACCTTGTTTACATGTTTCGACCTATTTATGGGTCGTTTTCAGAACTGGTCGTTGTTGGTCTTGCCGCCTCTTGTTGTTTCCTGTGAGGGTGCGTTCGTAGTGTAAAGCGAAAGAGTGTATGTGTTTTGAAATTGAGTTGTGTGTTGAAACAAAATTACAAAACACCTCCACATATGCAGAACACATCACAAATGCCAACCACACCTACAGAGACATCAACACAGACATGGAAATACTGCACATCCAACCAAAAAGCCAGAAACTCAACACACTACCGAACAATATGAAATATACAGACACACGAAAACACATCCCAACGATATTATCAAGACACAACTAAATTTCACTCTTTGAATCTACACTACGAACGCACCCACACAGGAAACAAGAGGCGCCAAGACCAACAACGACCAGTTCTGAAGTTGACCAATAAATACGGACATTTTGAGCATCTGTTCTAGACAACTGACAATTAGCCGTCCATTAGGTGTGGAATCAAATGGGGATAGATACGATACGTGATATTCTATAACTCTGAAAATAGGATGAATATTGAAAAAGTGTATTAGGATTGTTGCAAATAAGGTCCTGAATCACCTCCTTAAGGCTTGACCTGACCTTTTGATACATCCAGTATATTAATTCATTTAGGCGTTATTTTAGCAAAAATCCATCCTGTTTCTAATATTATAATTTAAATAAGTTATTTACGAGCTTTCTAACGTAAATTAAATAGCAAGTAGTCCTAAATCTATTTCTTTTATTCGGTTGTTCGATATAAAAATAAACTAATATAAGTATTCATAAGAAATATAAAGCGTTTAAATTTGAAGTAATGCATAGTTATAGTATTTAGATTTACTTCTGTTATTTTATATACGTTATTACTTATTACAAAGCATGTAAGAGTACATTATGCAACGAGCCTATAATGATAGTAATTAAGAATCGAGTATGGATATTTATGAAACGAGCGCAAGCGAGTTTCATAATTTTCATAAGAGGTTCTTAATTACCAT